>NC_134510.1:27879162-28179162 GCF_027942865.1 Odontesthes bonariensis
ATGTTATGTTAAATATTTACAGCCATTTATACATTTTTAATGATATTTTTAAAACTGGGCTATACATAGCCAAGAAAATCCTGGGCTATATAAAATTCAAATGACATCAAATAATGTTGGTTTGCATTAACATTTGCAGGTTTATTTTTTTGTTTTTTGAAGTCTGTAAATATGTTTTTTTAAATATTCAAATCCGGTCTATATGTAGGCAATAAAATCTTGGTCTGTGTCGGAGCAGTTTTAAGCATCTTTTCATGCCTGAACAGTCAGCAACTCGGCTGATCTGCACCACCTGCAAAGTCTGGAAAGCTACAGTATTGACAGCTCTCTCATAGTTATTACACCGAATATCTTTAGTGTGACGACTCATCCAAATTCTGGCCAAGTTAGCAAAATTTTGTCAGATTTTTTTTTTTTTTAAAGTATAAATACTGCGAGAAAAATGACTTTTCTGTGATTTGCACTATAAACCAACTCATTATCAGACTCATTTCTATACATCAGCACTGTGAGGTGCTTTGCATTGATTAATTATTTATAACTGTATCAGTGCAGAACATGATGTTGAACCACATGCACATTTCCAGGTGGACTGTTTTTTTATAAAGGGAATACGGTCTGAAGATATGCGTGCTCATGGTTTTATGAATCCGATTATATTTTAGCAGGCCATTTTCTCTTTTGTGAGCACATGCTTTTTTCAGGAAGGATCCTACTCTCTGGTTTATAAATCAAGCCTCAAGTCAAAAGTGTAAAACTTTCCTTTCAGGATCCTGTAAAGACGGTGGAGGAGACAGTGGCTCGTAAAGGTCAAGATGTCCCGAGGAACAGTGAACAAAAGATCATCACCACCGCAGCTGACTTGACCTCGATATTGCCTCCGCCTCCAATACCCCCACGCCCAGCCTCACGCTCACCCCCACTGCCAACTCGACTCCCCTCCTTCACAGAGTATTTCAGCATGCAGAGTGGTGGTGGAGGGGGCTTCGGAACGAAGGCATGAGACGGAGTCAAAGAAAAGACTATGGGAAAACGGGGAAGGTTTGGAGGCTATGACATCACAAAAAAACGGAAAAAAACCCCACAATTGGTGGAATTCAACATGTTACTGTTTAAAGACAAAGAAGTTCAGCCAAAAAAAACACACAAATAAAAAAAGAAACAAAAAAGAGTTTTGAGGGACAGAGAGGAGAAATCATCAGAAAAGTGAATCCCCAAATGGTCCCTTTTCACCTGTGAATGGAAGTGACCAGGATGGGGAAGGGAAGGGAAATGGCTGAGACACAAATGCTGAGCTTGTAAAAGAATAAAGAAGCAATAAATATTTGATGCTGACCAGTAGATGGTACATGGGGAGAAAGATGACAAAGTGGATGTAGCCAGAGCAATAGAATGATAGCTGTGCACAATGCGGAAATGAACAAAATTCTTGAAAATTTAATGAGGCATTGATGTTATGCCCGGAGAGGGTTGTAAATAGCTAAAATTGTTGAGAGCTACCATTCTATATAGTTTTGTTTTTAAGAAGACAAAAACAAAAAAGATTTATTTTCCTGTCTTTTTTCCACATCGTTACATTCGAGTTGGTGCTGTGACAATAGAAAAATCTCATGCCATCACATGTATCAAACTTATCTAAGAAAATGCTTTTTTTTTATGTTTGACACATTTTGATAAAGCATAGATACTGTATATTTACTCTAAATGGAGTCCGTTGGGTTAATTTATATTCTTATATGCTTTCATTGCAGCTGGTTATTCTGGATTAATATGCTGATGTGTAACTGTAAAATATCACATTTACTGTGGACACCTCTAAGTACAGTACTCGTAAAAACACGCATGTTTGTATTATATTTCCCATCCAAAAAGCTGATATGTACTCCATGTGACCACTTGATATTCGCATATTGTGTGTATATCCATACATGCAATAGGCTTTGGTATATTTTGACTGCTGAATTTCTGTTTATTGTTTTTCCAGTCGAAGCCATCCTGCACCGTCTTAAACGTGATATAAAACCGTTATAACCGTTATAAATTGTTACATTGAATCGGATTTATTTGAATTTTCAATGAGTGCAGGAAACGCCTGCTCAGAACTGTCATATCAGCGTATATAGACATTGGTGAATGTACTGATGCGACGCAGCACAAGGACAGGGGTGATTTCCAAGTTACTTTAATACTGCAGTACACTTTTGTCAGATTTTCTTTTTGCTGTCTTTGGATTCCATCTACAGCACATCCATCATTTACGAGCAGAAGAAAGTCTTCTTTTTTTTCCCCCTTTAATTAAATACAAGTAGCTTCATCCTCACCCCTGTCTTGCTTCTAAAACGTGAATATTTTATTTGTTGGCTTTTTGCACCTCTTTACAGAGTGCAAAAAGCTGTACAAATAGTCTCCTAATATTGAGCTTTAAAGAAAACGCAAGCAAAAAAAAAAAATCCTGTAGATGAGCTGTGAAAACGGCAACACAACTGTACATTTCGTCTGTCCTGCATGGAGCACTTTAATGTTCCTGGTCTTAGTCTGTTTATTTGTGATGATGTCACCTTATAAGACTGCTTTGAAACTTGTATTCACACCTTCTGATGCATTCATCTGTAAATACAGACTGACAGTGTCTTCAGTTTTCCAGACATTTTAGGGAATAATTCATGCTTGGATCAAAAACTGAAAAAAAAAAGTGAGTACACTGACAAATTCAGTGGTTATATCTTGATTTAGACAAGCTGTGGTACTCGGCTAATAGCCCACAGATTTATCAGTGGCAATCTTGCTGTCATGCAGTACTAATGTTAGATGATGTTAGGACTGTGGTGTGTTACTTGTGAGGGTGTAGTCAGAGGTGTAACTTAGTCTGTGAAACCGAATGATACTTGAATTAGAGTACTAATTGTTATTTCTGATTATGTGTCTGGTTTGTATTTGGCATGTCTGCCATTTTGTCTGCTGTTGCCATGACTCGACTGAACAGACAGAGAGTGACTCGACAGGCTTACTGACGTACCACTGCTTCAGCCCTGTGTATACTGACGTTTGATTACAAGAATGACAGAGACTGGGAGAGAGAACTCGAAGAAAGGTGATTATGTATGCATGACAGAAAACAGCACAGCTTTTAGGTTACTCAGAGCGATCTGGTTAAGAGCACATCACTAAAGCACCATTCAGATGCATTTTAATGGTGTCAAATAATAATTCTAAATACGCTGTATATATACACTTTTTGCCAAAATAATAAAAAAAAATGTTTTTTTTTAAAGACCTTGTCTAGCTGTGTGTATTATTTGTCTTATTAAGGAGATGCAGTTAAGACAAGGGCACAAGATCAAAAGAGTAAATCTCTCTGTCCATCCGTCCTTTTTCCAAAGTTTGGTCACAGAGGCAACAGGTTCAAGAGAAACCCAGACATCCCACTCCCCAATGTCACTGTCAAGCTCCTCCTGGGAGATCCCAAGGCATCCCCTGGCCAGATGGGGTGTATAATCCCAGATGCATCCTAATCACATGCCTGAACCACCTCTGCTAACTCCTTTCTACGATTGGATTGGACGATTAGAGGCTCTACGCCAAGCTCCTCACCTCATTTCGAAGGCTGAGCCCAGATACCCACCAAAGGACTCATTTTAACTTGAGCTCCCAGCTCTAGCTTCATACGTCCGTCCATCTTTAGTCCCTTTCCACCACCACTACTGTACACAGTCCTGAGATACATAGACGGCTTAGCTTGAGGTAAAAACCACCCCAAACCCGGACAGAGCACTCCATCATTGTCTGGTTGCGAACTGAAAATGTTCTTGGCTGCGAACTATTCCAAGTGCAGAAGGTCTTGGCTTTTAGAGGCCAACAGAATGACATCATCTGCAAAGGTAGGATACAACCCTGAGGTTCCAAAACCAGACACCCTCCCTTCCCCGAGTATACCCTGAGATGTTTTCCATGAACGCCACAAACGATGACGAGTAGCAGCCCTAAAAGTCCAACGCACACTCACTGGTCCACTTTTTGAAAACAGAATCTTATATTTGTAAAATATCATATTTACACAGGCCCAATTATTTCACAGTCAATGCTGGTATCCTGGTCTGACTCATCCAAAAATCCAAAAACTCCTGTTCCTGGGAGTCTTTCGTGATGAAGATTTTTCATCCGTCTACTTTAGTTGTGATGCAGTAAACGCTAATAGTCCATAAATTATTATATTATCACCATTATCATTTTATCTGGGACTCGTCCACCTTAATTTAAAAAGAAAAAAAACAAACATTGATTCATCTACAACCCCCCACATGAAAAAAAAAAAACACTTTAAAACAGTAATTACAGTTGGCAGCAGATGGAATTTTTTTTTAACACAATGATCACTGTCATTTTCTCCCCTCAGGCAAACTGTGTTGTTTTTGGTGTGACACATTACACACAGTACACATTACATTAGTACTATTTGTCAGCACTGTTGGCCTTTTTAAAAGCACTCAGAAGTAAATTTACAAAAAAAGAAGAAAAAAAATGGATATTGCAAAAATAGATGGTAAATATTATGTAGGTCTTAGGGCTCTTCTACACGAAACCCCTCTATGGTTGTACAAGAGATCCCAGCTATGCAATGCAGAGGGGAACAGTACTCTGTACCTTAGTAAAAAAAAAAAACTGAAATAAAGCAATGTTTGAATAAAATCAGATCAATCGTCCAACATTGTTCTAGCTCAAAGTGAAATGCAAAAACAAAGTACATCCAGGTAATGCAAGGCATTGTTGCTAATCCCAGTATTAAGGTAAGCATGTTCTTTAGATACATGTGTTGTGGAATGCTCAGTAAGAAGATATGACTGATGGGTTGGGGTGGCTTTTTGTGTTTTGTGAGAAAAATGGCTCGGCTTATGTCTTTGTCAGGCCTATGTGGCTCTCATAAAAAGCTTTGAGATCACTGAAATAGGTAATTGAAAAGATGTAAACTTTTTTTACTCCTAGCATACATCATATTGTCTTTATCTTCAGCTGAAGACTACACAGGCCACTAGAGAGATTATGACTGGTTTGGACCAATAGACCATGTGAACGTTTAATGAGTATAGTTAAGTGCTCAAAGCCAATTACACTGGGCTATATAATCGAATCAAACTAAACTTCCTCCCACCCTACTCTAAGCAGCTCCTGTTGATCCGTAAAATTGGGCCAGAATGTGAATCTGTGACAATTTATTCTAACAATGCTCCGTTAACTAACCTAACATGCATGTCTTGACTGATACATGCAAACCCGGCATCAAAGAGGAGCTATGCAGCCGTATTACCAGCAACCTGAAGGTCAGCAGTCACTTTGACACAAAGGGTCAGTTTGTTTCACACTTCTTTTACTCTTTATTTTTTCCACTGCACCAACGCTCTGATGCCCACAGGTGAACCTTCCTAATAACTGGCTTCGTGTGCTCAGGTGTCAACTGATGCCGAGTGTTTTTAAATGACTATTTAGAGCGACCTCTGTCGCTGCCCAGCCTGACAGAAATTCAACACACGTAATCGGCTGGGCCCAGCAGAGCACACGGTGCATTACTCCTTTTATTATAAATCAGTTACTTTTTCTTGTGAGATGTACAATTTGGGGTTAGGGGCCGGGCTTTTTCCAGTTTAGGTTTTATTCAAAGCTGCTGTGCCGGCCAGACCTGATGTGGTCAAACGGTAAAACTGGATTGATAAATATGGAAGGAAATGGCATGAATCTGTTCCTTGAGTTTAAAGAAATAACATTTATTAACACACAATCAGTCCAATGTTAATTTACAGAACTTAACACAAAATCTTTTAAACTGTTCCTTTTGTGAAGAAATGCATCAGTCTCTTTTTAAGCCACAATCTGCAGCATCAGAAGCATTTCATCACCCTTCAGAAATCATTAATCCAACAACATGGTGGCATTAATCATGCTTTTGCAGCCAACTGCTGTGCCCTCTCTTCTCTGAAGCCCTTGAGCAGCTGGTTGATGAGAGTCAATTCATTTTCCTTTCTCACAGGATAAAGAGATGGAAAGGGGTTGCCTTTGTACTCCAGGACGGCCATCTTGGCTCTATCGAGGTTCTCTCTGTTAGGAATGCGTGCCATGCGCGTGTAGCCACCTGGCTGACTCTCAAACCGCGGCGCAATGACTTTAAAGAGCTTTGGAACCAGGTCCTTTTCCTGGAGAGAGGAAGCAGACACAAACCTATCTTCATGCACACCATTTTACATTCAAAGACGCACAGTCTGTACTTTCACAAGGATGAAAACTTTAGAAACATACCGTCAGCCAAAAAGAGGCCATTTTCATCGCTTTCTCATCAGTATCTCCCTTTTTGGCGTAGTCGACCAGCTGGGAAGATGAAACAAGAAAACAACTACAGTCAAAATCAATCTGAGTCAAAGAGCATTTAAAATCCCAATGTACCACATGGTTAACTCTCTCCCAGTGAATACAATAAGTGAGTAAAGAGTTTCGGGGCAGATTAGTATCGAGCTGTGGCGCAGTGTAAGACTGCGGCTTTCACACTGTGGTGTGGTTTCCAGGAACACTGGAGCATCCTGGAGGAAGTCTAAGCGGATCTGCAGAAAGACGATCACTGAGCTGTGTCTGCACTGTGCTGACGTTTAAAAGAAAGACTGAACTGATCACAACTGAAATAACTACAAAGAGCATCGACATCAACCTGCAACTGCAGCATCATTTATAGGACAGTCGGTTAAGGTTATCTTTGAATTGTAGAATGGAAACATACTCTACATCCTGTTTTCAGACTCTTAAGTGCATAAAATTGTGTTGCACTTTTATCATTTCAAATAATTAATAGTTTTTATTTATTTTTTTAAAGGGAGCGCATCCATCACTCCCATAACTCGGTCGGTAAAGTGTAACTCATGCAAGGTCTTCACAGTCCGCACCTCACTTCCTTTCTCTCTTGCACTTTGCTCTTATATCTTCACTGAACTTGTTCACAATAAAGATTGCTAAAAAATAAAGATATTACATAAAAGGCTGAAATATACCATTTACGACCCTTTATTATGCAACTGAGCTCCAACTCCTTCTTATATTGTGGAGATACTTACACAGCTTCACAGTGTAAAGAAGCGAACTCGATGGGCAAAGATAAAAATGCCCATAACAACACATAAAGGCCTAACAGCTGATGATGTTTGTCAAAATGAAAACCAAGTTTGTACAGCTCTTAAAGGGCCCAGAAGCAAAGACGCCATCATGGAAGAAGTCTGAAATGATAAACAGTCTATTGACACTTATTAATCAGAGATAAAAGATAATTAGTAAGACAGGAAACCAACAAGCTAATGGTCACTATGAATGAGCTACAGGGTTCCTTTGTGGAGATGGGAGAGACCTTATAGAAGGATAACTATTAAAACAGCACTCCATTTGTCAAGCCTGTATCTGAAATGAGTCAACACTGAAGCCATCCCTCATTATCCCCTCAGAATGCCAGAAGCAAAATGTTCTGATCTGACGAAACAACTGAACTACAGAGCACATAATCCCAACAGAGTATGTGGAGAAAACCACAACTAAGGCTACGGCTACACGAAAACGAAACGAGGTTTTTTTTGAAAACGGGTACGAAAATTCTTGCGACCACACGGCAACGCGCTGCTGGTCCAGACGAAAACGATGAAACGATGCAGTACACACGCCACTGTGTCACGCCACGCTGTGAGACAATAGAGAAGTGTTAAAATTGGCTCACAGCGTCAACGTGTGACTGACGCAAAAACGTTTTAGCTGTAACAATGGAAACGAAACGAGGCCGTTTTCAAACTTTCCCACTCTGGAACCCGTTCTCAAAAACTATCGTTTTGGGGTAGTGGGAACGCCGGCTCCGTGTGGCCGCGACAGCGAAACGATAAGAAAAAGTATCGTTTACAGTGAAAAACGTTTCCGTGTAGCCGCAGCCTGAGTATCACCTCATTAAAGCCATCATGCAGTCAAACGGCATCAATCTGTGGGGGTGAAAACTTTTTTCAAAGTGCTCAGGATATCAGGTTTCTCTTCAACAAGAGAACAACCCTCAAGCTTGCTGCCAAAATGACACAGGGCTGACTTCAGGAAAGTTTTGAGGCCACAAGACCATTACTAAGAGCATTAAAATTAGCTGCCATTACTGCCAAGAGTGCCTTAGTCATATACTAAGTGAAGGCTCCGAGTACAAGTATAAATTGGATATATTTTTCAGTAGTCCAAAAAGGCAAATATATACAGTTAAAACTAAAGAGTGCTTGCAGAGCTTAAGGAGCCATTTCACTCGGCTCATTGGCAGGAAACATGGCTCCGACTAAAGAGCTGTCAGTGGAAGTGATGGCAAGGCTTTCAAAAAGGTGACTCAACCCAGAGAGTTGCAGAAAGATGTTGGCTGTGTCTAAAATTTAGAGCAAGTACAAACAGAATTGGAAGGTTGTAAAAGCATTTTCTTTTTTAAAATGAGGAAAAAAAAAAAACAGGTTCACCAAGGAAGGTGTCTGAAAATAGACAATAAGAAACAAATTAAATTCAAAACAAATGTGGAGAAACAGGAGGTGATGTTTGAAACCAAACCAAAGGAAACTGGCTTAAGAAAATTTGATTTGGTTCCAGAAAAACCAAAAACAAGGTTAAACTGGGCTTAAGAGAAGCAGTCATGGACAGTGGATGAAAGTGATATTCAGTAATGAACCAACAATCTGCTTAAACAATATTTAAAGATGACTGAAAGTCCTGAAAGTATCTAAACTGTCAGTAAAGCCAGAGGAGCTGAATGAAAGGAATAACTGTGACTTTATCTCGAGTCCACTTCATTTTTTCCTCTACTTCATCTGATGAAAACTGCAAACAAAAAACAACATTTGTATAATAATTATTATTTTTTCTTCTTTTTTACGAGGCATGGGGGTTCAGCCGTTAAGTAAAGCTGTTTTTTTTGCTGTTGCTCTCTTAACAAAATAAAAAAAGATGAGCGAAAATCCAACAAATCACCATTATGTAGCAAATGCCATATTGAAGAAGGTACTCTTCTCCATTCCTATTGTTTGTGTACTAAATTATTCCCTTATTGGTCTTGCATATTTGAAGCCTTAGCTGATATGTTTCATAAGGAGCTGAAACTAGACCCACTTTTGATTGTACTTGGTGTTTCCGATCAGCTCTCTCAGTTTAATAAATATCAACAATAGTTGTTATCCTATGCTCTTATCATAGCGAATAAACTTAATTTGAGGTTTTGGAAAAAAACAGAGGTTCCATCTGTCAAGTTGTGGCTGGAGGAAATGGTAAAATTATCTCATCTGGAAAGAATACGGTTCTTACTAGCAAACAAACTGAAACGATTCGATAAAACTTGGCAACCCCTTCTACAACATATTGATAACTCAATTTGAAGCTGAATTAACACAAGCCTTGAAGTGATTATATAAGCCCCAGGGGAGGGGAGATGGGTGGGGGACAGGATATTTATGTTTATGTATGTTATGTTAATTTGCTTTCGTATTGTTTTTTGGGTTTTTTGTGTGTTTCAATTAGAAAAAAAGAGGACGAATTTGTATTGTGGATGTCTTAATTTCCATGATTGTTCCCTCAATAAAATTGTTTAAAGAGAAAATCCAACAAATAGGTTGGGGCTCATCACACCTGTATCAAATCTTTGTTGCCAACATATCAGCAGCTGCTTTTCATTCCTTCAATCGACCAATCTTTATTTATAAAGCGCTTTTTCTGCAGCAAAATGGTACCGAGTGTTTTACAAAACAATGAGAACAGACCAAAAAGAATAAACAAAATATAAAACAGCAACCTTTCAGTGGTAAATCTCACGTCTCTTTCGTACCATTTCATTTGGCATGTGCAGACAAACTGAATCTGACACATTTTGTAGCATTAGCTTTTGGCTAGTTGACAGCACCCCAGGTCGTCCTCACCTTTTCGGCATAGAAGCGGACCTCATCTGCTCGAGCCCACGTGGTTTCTATTCTCTCGTGTCGGACAAGTCCAGTCAAAATGTTCCGCAGTATGTTGATTCGGGATTCCGGGCCCATACCAATCCTCCGGGCCATTCGGCCGTGGGAGATCAACATTTGCAGCGTGAGGCGCATCTTGTCGTGTGAACCAGAGTCTGCGATTAACAAACAAAAACCAAAAAAAAAGCTCAACCTAAGTGTAGAGTCTATAAACGCCTCCCTTCGATCAGGTGCCACAATGAAAGAACTTAAAACTTGAGGTCAGTTATGTCAATGCTAAGATTGCTGGGTTTGACATTGGCTGTGCATCGTCTAATTTGTCCGACTTAGTCATGGAACCAGGAAGCTATAGTTCCGCTAAGTTCAACGTTGTAAGAAATCTTTGACCCACTCGAAAACTATCAAAATAATAATGACTATAATGATGACAATAGTTATAATAGTAGTAACAATAATGTACTTATGCTAGTTAAAATGCAAATGATAATAGATGTGGGAGTGGGACCCTTTTTTTCAGAAAACTGGACCTTCCATTTATTCCAGAGTAACTAACCGATGTTTCAGTGGTATAGCTGGAGTTTTGATATGGTGGTGATCTCACAACTGTAACAATATGCTTCAACGTTGTTTTTTTTCTTTTCTTATTTTCCTTTCCTTTTAATGTTTCTCACTTGTCTTATTCTTTTTTTTATTTATTTTTTTATACATACTGTGTTATTATTGTTCATACATTTTTGCTATTCTATGCTAAGCTGTTTTTTTTTTTGTCCTTAGTCTCTGTCATAGGGGTTGTGTTATTTGTTCTTTATCTGAAAATATTAATAAAAAGATTGTGGGAAAAAATTGCAAATGATAATGATTTTCCTCAATGCTTCTTTGTAATGTTTTTTCTTTTTCACCATAATTTGTCCAACTTCATGGCTGTCACCCAGTTGAGACTTTTAATCATGTTTATTATAAAAATGTTCACAGTTTTTTATTAATTTATTAATTTATTAATGAAGTTCATCAAAATGTTCTTCTTTGTATAAATTTACCAGACAGTAGGAACACTAACCAAAACAAATGTAAGCATGATAGCTGTCCGTTTTATTTGCAGAAAATATTGCTGTTTGGAAATTGCTGTATCAGTGGAGAACAGTTCTAGACTTAGTGAGAAGCCATGGTGCTTTGCAGCCAGTCTGTGAAGATGCAGACCTGATTGAAGAGAGGGGGAAACATGATTGGAAAACACCTACAGAGAGCTGTCTCAGCTTGGGCTGAGGGAATGTTTCTGTTGTAAAATAAAAATAAAAGCTTCCTTGTTCTCTACCTTTGCGTACACACCGGGGTGGTTTCTCTCTGCACATCCAAAACCCCAGGACACAACACCCTGCAGCTCTCCATTGCACACAACTGGACCTCCAGAGTCCCCCTGTTAGTGGGAACCACAGCCAAGGAGTGTCAGCTAAAGTGTTTGGAATGCCTCACAAGAAATAAATGGTTTGTTTCCATTTCAAAGCCATAGTTTCAAACCTGGCAGGAGTCCTTGCCTCCCTCCAGAAACCCAGCACAGAACATAGCCTCAGTGATCATGCCAGGATAGGAGTTGTCACATTCCCCATCAGAAATGATGGGGATATCCAGGCACTGCAGTTTGTTACTGTCAGCAGCTACAGGGTTAAAGAAAGAGAGGCACATGAATCAATGAAAACTTACATTGGAATGAACAGCAGTCTCATATGTGGAGACCATGTTTGATACTCACAGGAGCTCATGGTCACACCCCATCCAGAGACTCTACACATGGTGCCAGCTGGGGCACAGCTGGTGGGCAGAGCCACAGGCTGAACATACTGGTTGATGATGGCGGGTTCGCTCAGCTTGATCAGCATGATGTCATTGTTAACCAACCAGGACTCGTAGTTTGGATGTGGGATCACACGGGAAGCAGGAATGATCTGTTCATTGCCATCCATAAACCAACGGTTGTGATCACCCAGAACAATGTCCATTTTGCTGAAAGAGAAGGTGGCAGTTGCGAGGGGTGTAGAGGGAATGAATATCATGAGGGAGCGTGTGTCAGACTCACGATTTGTAGCAGTGAGCAGCAGAGACAACCCAGTACTCATTGACCAGGGAGCCACCACAGAAGTGATAACCAGAGTTCAGAGACACCTGATGGGGCTCAGAATGAGGTGTACACTCGAATCCCCCAACAATTTTGTCATCCTCAGTAGCAGCTACAAAAAGCAATTACATGTCTACAAAGAGGAACTAGCATCTACACAAAAATGTTTTCGTATGTCTTTGGTGTTTTTTGGGTAATGGATTTTCCGTCTGAAAGGCATACTTTTCCCCTTTTAAGATGTAAGATAAAGCATTTCAAAATACTGATGCTTTCTAAATGTGGTTCATACTCACAAACAGCTCCAAGGAGCAGAGCAAAGACCAGAAACTTCATGATTACTTGATGACTGATTGAAGTTGCAGGGTTGTTTCTTGATATGTGCAAAGTTTTTATTGACTGCTTTAGCTTATCCTAACATTGAACACACCCCCTGTTGCTTCTGACCAATCAAAACCCTCTGAAAGAGCTAATTGGAAACCCTTATCAGGTTTACTGAATGTCCTGTCATTGGAGAAGTTTATCGTGTTAAAGGTAGAAATGAGAGTTTTGCTCATTTTTATCAAAAAAGTGCACCTGACTGGCTGACTTTTTTGTGGTTTAGATACCGTGTATGTATCTTAGGTTGTAAAGACTTGAATGACCTTGACTGGATGGAGTGCCAGGTGAAAGCACTCTCACAGTCTACAGGGAAAACTCCAGTTTGGAGCAGCTACTTGAAATGTAAATATGAGCAGCTGTTTTCTCTTGCTCCCCCTTTAAACCGTTGTGTTTCAGCTCTGCGAGGGTCTCTCTAATTCAGGAGAATACACGACAGTGAAGAATATAAGATCTGAATGCTCTGGTTAAAAAATAATATAAAACCGTTCAAGGGATTTTCAGTGGGATATGAACAAGACTGTTCAAGTGTTTAATATTGTGATAAAAAGACCAACGATAAAAATATGCAACCACGATCATTATTTATTATAAGAAAAGTTTATGAAAATCCTATTTTTCAAATGTTACTGATTTGGTTTGAAGTAACAGATTGCACCCAAGTATATGTTATTCAGATAAAATCTGTCTTTCTTTCTTTTTTGTTAAACTTGCATTTATAAGTTTATAGCTCAGCTTGTGTCACTTTGCCCTGGATTCCAAGCTATGGCTACTTTGATTTTTTATGAATCCACCTCAGCTTCAAAACTTCATTGAGAGATTTTCTGCTCATTTCTACCAATAAGCAACAGGACATGGGTGCTTCCATTATACTTATTTCTTTATCTTATTTCTCCGTGGATGTGTTGTTTTTTTGACAAATACATTGAGCTGTGGCACATTTTTGGAGGTAGTAAATTGTTTCCAGACATGATTGTATATGATATGGTGCCAGATGATTTTCAGTAAAACAAATTAAAAACAAGAAAAATGAATCATAACTTCTGCTTTAAGAATAAAGGAATCTCACAAAAATGTGACAGGTAGCTCACAAAGATGTTGGGCAACATGCCAATATATGTGTCAACATTATCTTCTAATGGTATGAATATTAAAATCACAATCACAGATCTCAAAAGATGAACTGTTGTCTGATTCCTATTTGGAGATAATAGGAAGCGTTTGATCTGACAAGCTGTTTATTTGTGCAAGACAGACTCGTCCACAGATATCAATGCTGCGTACAGCAGTGGCACTTTAAAATGTAATAACTCATTTGGTGAATACACTGGTTTTGATTTCAAAATTCTATATGTAATGAATTTCTTTCTACAGGCATGTAACTGAGCCTTTTCTTCTGTGCCATCAATGTAAAATATTTGAGTCAAAGCCTGTTGGAAAACTGAGAAAGAAACATAACAAATTTAAGAAACAAATGTGAGTTAAGGTTTAAGATGTTATTTATTTGTATGGAAAATGCCTGCACATTATTCACAATTCATCAACAACATTGGAGTTAGCGAGATTGTGGTGAAGGGATCAGGCTTAGTTGCTGGCCATGGTGCTCTCCAGCCACTCGTTGAAGATGCAGACCTAAAAAGTGAAGAAGACTAATGTTAGAAAAGATAATCAATGTGTCATTGCAGTTCAAACAGACAGAATTGAGCTCAGCTTGACACAGAGCCTTCTTTAGACATTTTTCCTCTTCAAAAGTTACCTTGGCGTAGACTCCAGGGTGGTCCCTCTCAGCACATCCATAGCCCCAAGACACAACACCCTGCAGCTCACCGTTGCACACAACGGGGCCACCAGAGTCACCCTGACAACAGAGAGTGAAGTGAGTATTAAATGACAACATAGCTGATTTGTGTGTTTTCTATATGCTGATTTCTGCATGAACACATTCAAATACCTGGCAAGAGTCCTTGCCTCCCTCCAGATATCCAGCGCAGAACATGGCATCAGTGATCATGCCAGGGTAGGAGTTCTTGCAGTCACGATCAGACAGAATGGGAATATTCAGGCACTGCAGCTTGTCACCGTTAGCACCTGGGGAATAAAAGTAGATTTAAAGAAAATTTTAAAGATGCATTTGTAAAAAAGAAATAAACATGAGAGTAGTGCATGAATCATAACTCACTGGAGCTCATGGTGTTGCCCCAGCCAGCAACTCTGCACATGGTGCCAGCGGGAGCACATCTGGAGGGCAGAGCCACGGGCTGCACGTTCTGGTTGAGGGTGGCAGGCTTGCTCAGCTTGATCAGCATGACGTCATTGTCAATGTTGTAGGAGCTGTATCTGGGATGGCGGATGACTTTGGAGGAGCTGATAAACTGCTCGGTTCCCTCGTTGACCCGGATGTGGTGCTCGCCCAGACGCACCTCAACACGGCTGAAACAATTCAAAGTGTCAACATAGAGACACACAAAAATATCCAACAAAAGCTAATCAAAGCAAATCCAAGCCGTAATTTTGAATGAACGAGGAAAACTTTATGCTTACGACTTGTAGCAGTGAGCAGCAGACACAACCCAGTTCTCATTGACCAGGGAGCCACCACAGAAGTGGTATCCAGAGTTCAGAGACACCGCATGGGGCTCAGTATGGGGCTGGCACTCAAACCCTCCGACGATCTTGTCGTCATCAATGGCAACTGAAAACACAGGTCAGTAATTTGTTAATCTTTTTTTCTTTTACACTTTTGGAGCAAGGCTGAAACATAGCTTATAAAGTGCATTTGAGCCACAATGTAATTTTGAAAATTTGAATCTATGCTGGATAAAGTCGTCACATTGAATAAAACCTGATACTCACAGGCAGCTCCGATGAGCAGAACGAAGACCAGAGACCTCATGGTTGCTGAATGATCCTGTTGATGAGAGGACTTCATATCCAGCCCTTGTATATATAGTAAGGTAGCTCTCTGTTTGCCAAGTGAAAACACCTCCCACTGTTATCTTTGACCAATCAGCATCCTGGATAAAATGTCCTGGATGCTGGAAAGACAAATATTTCTTGGGCTGAGTGTTGGTCTGTAGAAGCATGTGAAATTATATACGAACTATATTTACACTTCTAGAAGTAGATTAAATGTATCTGTAAAAATAGAATAGTAATGTACATGCACTGTAACAATTATGTGCATTTCTGTAAAATAACAATTCATATTACATCTACTTATTGATCTCTAATTACATACTGACTGTATATATTGTGTATATTTATCTTTTTTCTTGGTATTCTTGCATAAACTGAGAAAACATTTGTAGCAATGTCTTCGATATGGAACAACACATCAGGAACAAGATGTAAAACATACAGTATTCATCAACCTCGACATAACTGTAGCTCAGCAGATGGCACGTTTCACAATCAGAAGTGCTGAGTCTAACTACCCAACCCACGTGTTCATACTGTAGATCAGCTACTGGGCGTTGACTCAAAGTGAAAAAAAAGACAGTTCATATTTAAATGACATATGAATGTATTTAAAATCTGCCCTCAGAACGTAATTTTCATAATGATGAATGCTGTTCCACTGACATTTACTGAGGATTCTTTGTGTATAAAAGTTTTCAGCTGTACTGAGCAAAGTAACGTTGAGAAACTGAGATCAAGAATAATTCATACAACTGGCTTGATAAAATAATTCTACGATTAGTTTTACTGATAAAATAATTAAATGCAAAACAATCCACAGAATCAACCTGACTATTTTGGAGGTGTAAATGGTTTCGGACACACTTTTTCGTAGCTATTTGCAGATTTAAGAATATTATTTAAGGATTTATTAATGTTTCTCATCAGCACCATTAGGTATCAAATCAAATATTTTTTTACGGAGAAAAAATGACATTAAATTGCAGAACATTTTTACATGATTGAATACTTTTATATACATTTATATGTGGTTACAATAATATATGATAACATTTAGTTACGCCTGCACAGTGGTGTGGTGGTTAGCAGCGTCCCCTCACTCAAGAGAGTTCCTGGTTTGAATCCTGGCTGGGGCCTTTCTGTGTGGAGCTGGCATGTTCTCACCATGTATGCGGGGGTTCTCTCCGGATACTCTGACATCCTCCCACCAGGGTCGGCCCAAGCCTTTATGGGGCCTTAAGCAGAATTTCATTTGGGGCCCCCCTACCATCACCTCAGCTCCAGATGCCTCATTATTCCATAGGCTACACTGTTATGTGTGTAACGGACCCACAATCATTAGCATTATTTGTAATCATCTTACATTATACAGGTGTCAGCAAACTCATAAATATGGTTTAATTAACTTCTACATAAAGAGTGATGTATAAGTATTGCTCATTAATTTAACTATTTGAAAGTAACATCAGCAGGCTGGAGACTGCATTTATAGTAAACACGTTAAATAGTTTAATTTCTTTCAGATGTGCAATGGCGTGCAAAATGTTCAAAATACAAATACAAAATAGAATCAAATGACATTCACATTATCGTACAGAAAAATAAAGTTGTAATCAAATTTAAATTCAAAATTGCTCTCGAGGCCCCCTGGTGGCGTGGGGGCCCTAAGCGACCGCATAGTTGGCATATGCCTTGGGCCGGCTCTGCCTCCCACTGCCCAAAAACATGCATGTCGGGTTAATTGGTGACTCTAAATTGAACCCGGGCGTGAGTGTGAGCGTGGACCCTGAGTTGGATTAGGCTGGTATAGAAAATGGACGGATGGCTGGATTTAGTTACAATAATATATCATAACAACACATTATGTTCATTCCTAAATGCTTATATGCTACCAAATTCCAAGTAGGAATTAAAGTGTGACTAGTTTAACTGTTATATTAATCTGATATTCTAGTCACTTTATTAGGTATTAGATACAACCCCCCAATAGGAGTTGTTCAATGGTTGTCCAGGCTTTGGTTACTTAGACTGTACATTTTATGAATCCATCTCAGTTTCAGATGACTTCATTGACAGACTTTCTGCTCCTTTTTAACAATAAGTAACAGGACATGGGTGCTTCCATTATACTTATTTCTTTATCTTATTTCTCAGTGGATGTGTTGTTTTTGTTGACAAATACATTGAGCTGTGGCACATTTTTGGAGGTAGTAAATTGTTTCCGGACATGATTGCATATGATATGGTGCTAGATGATTCTCAGTAAAACAAATTAAAAACAAGAAACATAAATCATAACTTCTGCTTTAAGAATAAAGGAATCTCACAAAACATCCGATAGGTAGCTCACAAAGATGTTGGGAACCATGCCAATATATGTGTCAAGATTATCTTCTAATGGTATGAATATTAAAATCACAATCACAGATCTCAAAAGATGAACTGTTGTCTGATTCCTATTTGGATATAATAGGAAGTGTTTTATCTGACAAGCTGTTTATTTGTGCAAGACAGACTCGTCCACAGATATCAATGCTGCGTACAGCAGTGGCACTTTAAAATGTAATAACTCATTTGATGAATACACTGGTTTTGATTTCAAAATTCTATATGTAATGAATTTCTTTCTACAGGCATGTAACTGAGCCTTTTCTTCTGTGCCATCAATGTAAAATATTTGAGTCAAAGCCTGTTGGAAAACTGAGAAAGAAACATAACAAATTTAAGAAACAAATGTGAGTTAAGGTTTAAGATGTCATTTATTTGTATGGAAAATGCCTGCACATTATTCACAATTCATCAACAACATTGGAGTTGGAATAATAGCAAAAAATGTAGCAGAGCAAGATTGTGGTGAAGGGATCAGGCTTAGTTGCTGGCCATGGTGCTCTCCAGCCACTCGTTGAAGATGCAGACCTAAAAAGTGAAGAAGACCAATGTTAGAAAAGATAATCAATGTGTCATTGCAGTTCAGACAGACAGAATTGAGCTCAGCTTGACACAGAGCCTTCTTTAGACATTTTTCCTCTTCAAAAGTTACCTTGGCGTAGACTCCAGGGTGGTCCCTCTGAGCACATCCATAGCCCCAAGACACAACACCCTGCAGCTCACCGTTGCACACAACGGGGCCACCAGAGTCACCCTGACAACAGAGAGTGAAGTGAGTATTAAATGACAACATAGCTGATTTGTGTGTTTTCTATATGCTGATTTCTGCATGAACACATTCAAATACCTGGCAAGAGTCCTTGCCTCCCTCCAGATATCCAGCGCAGAACATGGCATCAGTGATCATGCCAGGGTAGGAGTTCTTGCAGTCACGATCAGACAGAATGGGAATATTCAGGCACTGCAGCTTGTCACCGTTAGCACCTGGGGAATAAAAGTAGATTTAAAGAAAATTTTAAAGATGCATTTGTAAAAAAGAAATAAACATGAGAGTAGTGCATGAATCATAACTCACTGGAGCTCATGGTGTTGCCCCAGCCAGCAACTCTGCACATGGTGCCAGCGGGAGCACAGCTGGAGGGCAGAGCCACGGGCTGCACGTTCTGGTTGAGGGTGGCGGGCTTGCTCAGCTTGATCAGCATGACGTCATTGTCAATGTTGTAGGAGCTGTATCTGGGATGGCGGATGACTTTGGAGGAGCTGATAAACTGCTCGGTTCCCTCGTTGACCCGGATGTGGTGCTCGCCCAGACGCACCTCAACACGGCTGAAACAATTCAAAGTGTCAACATAGAGACACACAAAAATATCCAACAAAAGCTAATCAAAGCAAATCCAAGCCGTAATTTTGAATGAACGAGGAAAACTTTATGCTTACGACTTGTAGCAGTGAGCAGCAGACACAACCCAGTTCTCATTGACCAGGGAGCCACCACAGAAGTGGTATCCAGAGTTCAGAGACACCGTATGGGGCTCAGTATGGGGCTGGCACTCAAACCCTCCGACGATCTTGTCGTCATCAATGGCAACTGAAAACACAGGTCAGTAATTTGTTAATCTTTTTTTCTTTTACACTTTTGGAGCAAGGCTGAAACATAGCTTAGGAAGTGCATTTGAGCCACAATGTAATTTTGAAAATTTGAATCTATGCTGGATAAAGTCGTCACATTGAATAAAACCTGATACTCACAGGCAGCTCCGATGAGCAGAACGAAGACCAGAGACCTCATGATTGCTGAATGATCCTGTTGATGAGAGGACTTCTTATCCAGCCCTCGTATATATAGTAAGGTAGCTCTCTGTTTGCCAAGCGAAAACACCTCCCACTGTTATCTTTGACCAATCAGCATCCTGGATAAAATGTCCTGGATGCTGGAAAGACAAATATTTCTTGGGCTGAGTGTTGGTCTGTAGAAGCATGTGAAATTATATACAAACTATATATACACTTCTAGAAGTAGATTAAATGTATGTGTAAAAATAGAATAGTAATGTACATGCACTGTAACAATTATGTGCATTTCTGTAAAGTAACAATTCATATTACATCTACTTATTGATCTCTAATTACATACTGACTGTATTTATTGTATATATTTATCTTTTTTCTTGGTATTCTTGCATAAACTGAGAAAACATTTGTAGCAAAGTCTTCTATATGGAACAACACATCAGGAACAAGATGTAAAACTTACAGTATTCATCAACCTCGACATAACTGTAGCTCAGCAGATGGCACATTTCACAATCAGAAGTGCTGAGTCTAACTACCCAACCCACGTGTTCATACTGTAGATCAGCTACTGGGTGTTGACTCAAGAAAGTGAAAAAAAAGACAGTTCATATTTAACCTTCATGGTCTTCGGGTCTGTGGGACCCATTTTCAGTTTTTAGCTTAATAAAAATTATACAAATAATTATTTTTTCAAACTAAGATTCATTGGCCGTGGCTCATTTTCTATGAGGAACATAAATCAGAAAAAAATTTCAAGGACCCCCCCCCCCCTGTATACCCCCTCATCACATTTATATTACATACAGGGTCTTCGGGTCCCGGACCCGGGGCTAGTGAAAGTGTGGAAATCATAGGTCCTGTGCAGCCTTATTTTCCCTTACTCCTCTCTGGGCCTCTGTGTGTGTGTGTATGTTGGTAATTTACCAACTTTGTTGCAAAATAAGAGCACCCAACACTTTCTGAACCCAGATTTCCACACATTTCACTCTCTGTCTTGCAGGAATCAATCTTGGGGACCTGACACTATAAATAGCTCTGTCAGCGTGGTTCCATACCACACCTGATCAAGATGGCAAAGCGATTCTCTGTTCAGGCTGCCTTACAGTTGATAGTTGAAGAGACAGAGGGTTTTGATGGTGATGCAGAGGAAGTAGAATGTGAGGATCACCCGAAATGATTATGGACCATAATGCCACAAAAGGAGGGGTGGACAACCTCGATAAGCTGGTGACTGCTTACAGCTGCAAACGGAAGACCCTACGATGGCCTCTGGTGATATTCTTTGATATGTTGGATATCTCCTTGTACAACACCTTCGTCATTTGGATGCAGAAGAGGCGTCTCTTTCTTGAGGAATTGGGGAAAATGTTGGTGAGACCTCAGATTGAGAGAAGACGACATCTTCCAAGAACCCCAATCTCTGCAGCCATTGTGAGGAGGATTCAGGGGGAAGATGATGGTGCCACATCCTCCCAAATGACAGAACCACCATCTGCAGAGCCTGAGGTAAGTGTTTGATGCTGTTGCAGTATAATAATTCATGTTTCTGAGAGAGAGAAGTGTTAGTAAAGATCCTTATCTTTTCATTATTCTAGATGGCCAGCAACATCAAAAAGAAGCGCTGTGAAGTGTGTGGACCCAAGAAGGAGAGAAAAACACAATATACATGCACCCAGTGCAAGAAGTACATATGCAATACACACGCAGTGAAACTCTGCCCCTCATGTGAGGTATAGTCTGGTATGAAAATAGTTGTGTTCAATGGGGCCAATGTGTTGTTCAGACAGATGTTGTGTAAACTGACCTTACTAGGTTGAATTTCTAATGAAATTCAAATAAATAATACTTGCTTCATTTGTACATTTGTTGATCACTTTCCAGTTATGCCTGTTTTATGATGCATTTCCTTATTTTGTTACATTCTAATTAGAAAATGAACAAAAATGAGTGGCATTTTTATTCATAAATTTAATTTAACAAAGGCAAAGGGAAAAAAATTAACATATGTGTTGTTTATAATACTTGCAATTGGGATGGAGTAAACATCTGCAGAGTTTTTTAACAAAAAAATGTTTGATTATGTTGAATTAAAAGCCCCAAAAAGCAATGGGTCCACCAGACCCAGCAGGACTCCCTGTGTAACAAAAAGACGAGGACCCTATAAGGGTTAAATGACATATGACTGTATTTAAAATCTGCCCTCAGAACGTAATTTTCATAATGATGAATGCAGTTCCACTGACATTTACTGAGGATTCTTTGTGTATAAAAGTTTTCAGCTGTACAGAGAAAAGTAACATTGAGAAACTGAGATCAAGAATAATTCATACAACTGGCTTGATAAAATAATTCCACAATTAGTGTTACTGATAAACTAGTTATATACAAAACAACCCACAGAATCAACCTGACTATTTTGGAGGTGTAAATGGTTTCGGACACACTTTTTCGAAGCTATTTGCAGATTTAAGAATATTATTTAAGGATTTATTAATGTTTCTCATCAGCACCATTAGGTATCAAATCAAATATTTTTTTACGGAGAAAAAATTACATTAAATTGCCAACAATTTTTACATTGTTATAATTGGTTTTGTTCTTAGACATTAGGAATGAAATAAGTCTCAGTACTTTTCCATATGACCTTAAGTGATGCAGGAGTAGACAGACAAAACAATCAGGAAAGTCTGGGAAACCAAGGGCAGATTGATACACACACATTATTTGAATTCCTCACAGACATTATTTGAGTTAGACAATTCATATCCAATCACATTTGATCAACAAGGGATCCACCTCGGGAAACTAGGAGACATATATACGAGGTGTAACCGGGGATACGGGGCTCGGTCTGACGGATTCCTGCGAGAGTTCTGTCAGACTGAGACCAGCGCTGAAATGCTCCACTTGTTGCCATACCAATAAAGACTTCATTTTCACTTGAATTTACTCCGGTCCGTTCTTGAGCCTCCTACTAAAAGAACCCGATCTAACAAATGGTGCCGTGACACGAGGTTCGAAGGCTAAAGGACCACCGTGCCGTGCGACCGACCCCGTCCGAGGGAGGACGCCTCGAGGTGATTGGAGGGACAGCTTTTTTCAGACAATCAGGCGCCAGAGAAAAGGTGAGCAGAACACCACTTAATGACTAAATGTGAAATATCTGCATATTGGGTAAACTAAATGAAGTTGTCTGAATTAAGTTGTCCTCTGGTCATAGTGAATCCAAGTGTTAATGTACTGTCTGATGTTTGCATTGAATGGTAACACGTGAAGTATAATACACATAGTCTCACATAGGGAAAGTGAATAAGTGTCCTGACAAGTGAATTCGAACAAAGTGACAAGATAAATTCATTTTATAAATGAATGTCCCATGCGGGGAGCTTGTCTTCAAATTGTTTCCGTGCACTAATAGCTAGGTGTGGCCGAAGTAGTTTATAAAATCCCCAAATTGAGGGGGTAAACTAAGTAAATAAATAAAATTAGTGGAATTCCGACACGGAAGGTTTCTCCTCTGACGAAAGTTAGAACGAGGGATTGAGACCTCCGGGGTGCGAAGCGGTCTATAATCCCGAGACAGTCGGTCTGACAATTATACTGTAGGACACAGGGTCAGATTTTTTTTTATTTTCATGCAACTGTGGGGTGGGGTTCGCCGCTCGAAGATATTTGACTGCGCCAGCAGATCTCGAGTGGTTTCTGTTCAATATTGGGGTTGGTATAGATAAAAAGAGGGGAGAACAAGTGGCTGCGCGTGCTATACGGGTCGCTTTGTTCGGGGAAATCGGTATTTTTATGGTGTGACCCAAAGTTTTGGAATAAACAAATGCTTTGATAAGTGGAGCGCACAGAACACAGCGTTCTGCGTAGAAGTTTCTTCACTACTTTCAGCATTTGGGCAACTAAGGCCTTCCATATACTTTGAATAACACGTGTATAACTTTTGAATATGTCACAAAAATTGATTGACGACTGGAAAAAATGCAAATCCGGCTCGCTGGGGTCGGTGCTGGTTGACACGTTAGAAAGATGGAAGAAATGGTCCCGGGGTGAGAAGTAAAACGAGAGACAGATAAATTGGACTGGAAAAATGCAGAAAAAAGAGTGTGCGAGTTTGCTCCACTGAGGCTGAGTGTGTGTGTTCAAAATGTTTTCAAAACAAACGAGAGAGTAAGAATCAAGCACATGCATAATACAGAAGGAAAAAGTTGATATATGATATATTTGATCCCAAAGTTTATTGACAAAAGTTAATAATTGTTTTTCAGCATCAACGCACTAATAAGAGACCTGTAAGAAAGAATTAACAGATTTGGAGGCTTGACCTGAGGCCTGAAGTTACTAACTAAAGATCAGCTGTGCAGCAGCATTACAGGAAATAATGAATAATGAATAATGAAAAGCCTCAAACGCTTTTTGAGCCATAATATTCCCAATTTAATTTATAGTTGTTCTCTTTGTCATAAATGCGCACACCCTAAGATTGTCTCTTCTCAACCCTGTTTTTCCTCTCATTCAGCCCTGAGTGTTAGAACAATCCAAACAGACTCTGAGTGATCATTGGCCTGTGTTTATAATGATATACTGATTATAATAAGGGTTTAATTTTGTACTAAAGCAATTAGTATTGATTCATCCATCTATTTTAAAATGCATATGATTAGGAAAGACACCAAAGTATTAAAGCTTAGCCTTTATTGTTATTAGGAGATATTAACTTGACTTTAAAATTTTAGCTGCTCTAAATTTCCTCTGTCTCTGGTCACCAATTCAATAGTCAATAGTTATCACCAATATTTAGATTCAAACTAAAACATTTCACTATTTAACTAAATCATTTAACTACTTAACTGCAGCAGATCTATGAAACAATTAATATGCTCTTTTAACAAAGAAGCAAATAGGTTTAAAAATACAGAAAGGACAGCTGCAGCAAAGACTGAGCCATAACAAGACAAGTCAAGGTTTGTTTTTATGGCACATTTAAAAACAGTGAGCACAGGGCAGCTTAGAAAGCCAAAATAAAGATCTATGCAGACACTAACCCACTATTTTACATGATATATAATATATGACCTATATATTAATGTTTTCAGGTGGTCCCACATGAGGCCTGGACGGGGAGAAAATACCCTGTCCATAGCTTTTTTGGGACACTATGAGGACTTGTGTGAATGTGAGAAAAAGGTTCGGTTGCCAAGCGACAGCCATGGTGAGTGGGGGCTGAGGAGATCCCAAAGGGGGAGTTCCCAAAGGGGGCACTAACGGCTTGGGGGACAAGGGCTACCTGAGGGAGAAGGAGAAGGACGCCAATAGGTGGCGTGATGGTTGAAAGAAAAAGGATATGAATGGGATGAATGAAATGTTCCGTAATTAGGTGTTTTGGGTCATCGGAAGACGTTCCATTAGAGATGACCAGAAAGTTTTTAATCCACTACACTAAATCGATCAATCAATCAGACGTTATTTATATAGCACTTTACATAGCACTTCTCATCCAAGACAATATTTCAGATAAAACAAAGCAGTGAAACCCAAGGCCACATACAGACACATGCACACTCACATATAAAGCCACGCACACACACACACACACATGCCACACATACTGGAAGCAAAATCAGGAGCAGGGACCACAACGTGATCCTCAAACAAAAATAAAGGATAAATTAGGATAAATAAAGAAATAAAATGAACCGATGTTTTTAATATCTGTATGGAAACATGGTATGGTATCATGTGATGTTAGAAACAGCTCTGATGTCACACCGTTGGTACCACATGAGGTGTTTCTAATTCAGTTAGAACCGGAAAAAACGGAATGCTGATCCTGAACTGTCTGTGTACGGCTCAGCATCACGAAACACAGCCACTGGTAAGAATTAAACAACATTATTACTAGCAAACAAGTAAGAATAAAGCAGATTATGCTGAAAGTTTATTTTTAACGCTCGGACCTGAATTAAGAGAGGACAGACAATATTTAACCTAAACAAGTTAATCAGTTAGTCATTGGAAAAATGTCTGCTTTCTTGATGCTGTGCTGCTCCCAAAATGAGATCTAACCACAAATATGTCTGTCCTGCAGCACACAACAACACAGGAGGAGAAACTGCAGTGGAGCAGTTCGGCAATTAATTAACAATTAATCATGGTTTACTAAAACTTCTCCAATTTTCCCAAAAAGTCTGTGTGTGTTTGTGTCTTCTTTTGCATTAAGACTTCCCGGACCTGGAAAAGGAAGACATGGAATCAAACTCATAATATGAAAACCACTGTTTGTTTACTTAGGCCCCAATGAAAATATGACGTTTGCTTGAGCAAACCCAGAAATGCAATATATGTTTGTCATCTGTTGTCTGTCATTTGTTGTCCCAACCTGTGTTGTCTGGTGTTGAGTGTTGTTTGTGTGTTGTTATGATCCCAAAACTGAACGATGATTTTTCCACAGCAGAATTATCCTAAAAACAAGGATTATACCAACTGTGCTGATGTTGATGTTGATCGTGATGATGTGTTCCCTAAATGATTTGAAGTTTGTCACAGCAAAATAAGGTGATGGTACTGGATTTCTCATTAGGGCTGCACAGCAGTTTGATGACTATTCTGGTTCCTAAAAGCAAGGGTTATACCAACTGGCCAGTTGTTTTGTTTTGGTTTATGTTTATTTTATGATTTTTTATTTGATTTTTATTTATTTTATTTATTTTGGTTTGGTTTTGTTTGGGGTCCATATGAAAAATAAATTAAGAATGAATTGGGCATTGAAATTGAACCTTTCAAAGAGAGATGCCCTAAGTATAAAAATACAGTGCATTGAATACTTTTATATACATTTATATGTAGTTACAATAATATATGATAACATTACGCCTGCACAGTGGTGTGGTGGTTAGCAGCGTCCCCTCACAGCAAGAGAGTTCCTGGTTTGAATCCTGGCTGGGGCCTTTCTGTGTGGAGCTGGCATGTTCTCACCGTGTATGCGTGGGTTCTCTCCGGATACTCCGGCATCCTCCCACTGCCCAAAAAACATGCATGTCAGGTTAATTGGTGACACTAAATTGACCCCGGGAGTGAGTGTGAGCGTGGATGGTTGTTTGTCTCTACCTGGCCAGGTAACCTGTCCAGGGTGTACACTGCCTCTCACCCAATGACAGCTGGAATAGGCTCCAGCCCCCCCGCGACCCTGAGTTGGATTAGGCTGGTATAGAAAATGGACGGATGGCTGGATTTAGTTACAATAATATATCATAACAACACATTATGTTCATTCTTAAATGCTTATATGCTACCAAATTCCAAGTAGGAATTAAAGTGTGACTAGTTTTTTAACTGTTACATTAATCTGATATTCTAGTGACTTTATTAGGTATTAGATACAACCCCCCAATAGGAGTTGTTCAATAGTTGTCCAGGCTTCGGTTACTTAGACTGTACATTTTATGAATCCATCTCAGTTTCAAATGACTTCATTGACAGACTTTCCGCTCCTTTTTTACCAATAAGTAACAGGACATGGGTGCTTCCATTATACTTATTTCTTTATCTTATTTCTCTGTGGATGTTTTGTTAGTTCGACTAATAATTGAGGCAGTCTGAATCTGATGCCAAATCATGCTAGTGTACTCTAAAGACCCTGCGAAACCTGGTATTCCTGCCTTCTGCACAGTAGTATCTATTAAGCTGTTATTTTCTAAATAACTAGCTAATCTCTGTGCAACTAAACCAAAGAAAATCTTACCCTCTACATTTAGGATAGAGATCATCCGGAACTGACTCAGGTCCGGGGACTCTTTCTCCTTTGGAATAAGAACGCCTCCTGCCCTACGCCATGCTCTAGGAATAACCTGTTTCTCCCAAACTATTCTAAATTGCCTCCACAAAAATCTTAGGACATCAGGTGCACTTTTATAAACCCGGTAGGGGACTCCATTTGGCCCTGGGGCCGACGAAGCCTTTGCACGCCTGACTACCTCCTCAAACTCCTTCCACCTAGGTGGTCTAACATCCATCTTATGAGGGATCTGTCCTAATGGTGGCATGTCAGGTGGAAAGCCTACTGCTCTACGCTGCTCAAGATCTGAATATGTATTTCTTAGATACTCTTCCACCTCTGACTTTGTTGCCTTAAGCTGCCCTCCCCTTTCCTGGTTAAACAAACCTTTAACAAACTTGAACCGGTCCCTGTAAAATGCCGTCCTTACATATTCTTTCTTCTTTCTCTTTTTCTTAATATATTCAGCCCTTCTGAGTATTGCTAGCCTGCTTCTCAATTCTTCCTGCAAAACATTAATTCCCTCCCTCTCTTCTTCTGTAGCTCTTTTCCACTTATTTCTTAAATTTCTTCTTTCCTTAACCAATTTCTCCATCTCTTTTTGCCGTCTATACTCAACTAAAGGTACTCTTTCAACTCTCTTTCTATTTTGCACCCCAAATCTTTTTACACCATAGGAGTAAATTATATCTCCCATCTTCTCTAGCCTATGGCTTACATTTCCTCCTAACCTACCCAATATTATCGACAAATCTTTATTGACTGCCTCCCATTCTTTATTGCTATTTGCCCTAGGCCACTTAACTCTAGCTTTCTGCTCCATATTTCTCTCTCTAACTGGCCTATTCACCTCAGTATCAGCTGCATCCCTTCTAAGAACCTCTTCCTCCACCTCCGTAGCTGTGTTATTGATATCCTTCGGACTGTGGTTTTCTACCTGCCGCTGGACTTCATCGGACTTACTCGATTGACTTCTTAAAAAGTACTGATAGATACGGCCACACTGCCCTTCTTTTACCACACATCTCCTTCTTCCCTGATGCATTTTAAGGCCTCTAAGTGATGTTACTTTCTGCAAGCCTCAAGGACAAACCGGGAGCATATTTCCCTCTGGCCTACCACTTTTATTTACGCTCTCTCTAATCTGAGAAATATTCTGGCCAGTTTTAGCTCTAGAGAATAGAGCTTCATTGAGTCACATCTCCACCTCGTAGTCATGTTCATTCCAGTGTCAGTTACCATGTAGTCTGCCTGTGAGTCATCTTCGGCCCCTGCTCTCGCTGACTCTAGGGGTGTTCTCTTTAATCTACTTGTAACTTATGCTGGTTGTAACAAAGCTTCTAGGCCTCGCTACTGCTGCCATGGATTACTAGCCCATGGCAGCACCTTTGGGGTCTTTGCCTCCTGTCAGCTGTCTTTCCAATCTGTCACATGGTCTTTCCCTTGTTGTCAGCTGCCCTATTCACAACAGTCACTAGCTAGGCTAGATTTGGATTTAAGGTAAACACAAGAAACTTGTGCTGAAGAAAAAAAAAACAGATATCAATGCTGCGTACAGCAGTGGCACTTTAAAATGTAATAACTCATTTCGTGAATACACTGGTTTTCAAAAGTCTGTATGTAATGAATGTTTTTCTACAGGCATGTAACTGAGCCTTTTGTTCTGTGCTGTCATTGTAAAATATTTGAGTCAAAGCCTGTTGGAAAACTAAGACAGAGACATAACCAATTTAAGAAACAAATGTGAGTTTAGGTTTAAGATGTTATTTATTTGTATGGAAAATGCCTGCACATTATTCACAATTCATCAACAACATTGGAGTTGGAATAATAGCAAAAAATGTAGCAGAGCAAGATTGTGGTGAAGGGATCAGGCTTAGTTGCTGGCCATGGTGCTCTCCAGCCACTCGTTGAAGATGCAGACCTAAAAAGTGAAGAAGACTAATGTTAGAAAAGATAATCAATGTGTCATTGCAGTTCAGACAGACAGAATTGAGCTCAGCTTGACACAGAGCCTTCTTTAGACATTTTTCCTCTTCAAAAGTTACCTTGGCGTAGACTCCAGGGTGGTCCCTCTCAGCACATCCATAGCCCCAAGACACAACACCCTGCAGCTCACCGTTGCACACAACGGGGCCACCAGAGTCACCCTGACAACAGAGAGTGAAGTGAGTATTAAATGACAACATAGCTGATGTGTGTGTTTTCTATATGCTGATTTCTGCATGAACACATTCAAATACCTGGCAAGAGTCCTTGCCTCCCTCCAGATATCCAGCGCAGAACATGGCATCAGTGATCATGCCAGGGTAGGAGTTCTTGCAGTCACGATCAGACAGAATGGGAATATTCAGGCACTGCAGCTTGTCACCGTTAGCACCTGGGGAATAAGAGTAGATTTAAAGAAAATTTTAAAGATGCATTTGTAAAAAAGAAATAAACATGAGAGTAGTGCATGAATCATAACTCACTGGAGCTCATGGTGTTGCCCCAGCCAGCAACTCTGCACATGGTGCCAGCGGGAGCACATCTGGAGGGCAGAGCCACGGGCTGCACGTTCTGGTTGAGGGTGGCGGGCTTGCTCAGCTTGATCAGCATGACGTCATTGTCAATGTTGTAGGAGCTGTATCTGGGATGGCGGATGACTTTGGAGGAGCTGATAAACTGCTCAGTTCCCTCGTTGACCCGGATGTGGTGCTCGCCCAGACGCACCTCAATGCGGCTGAAACAATTCAAAGTGTCAACATAGAGACACACAAAAATATCCAACAAAATCTAATCAAAGCAAATCCAAGCTGCAGTTTTGGATGAACGAGGAAAACTTTATGCTTACGACTGGTAGCAGTGAGCAGCAGACACAACCCAGTTCGCATTGACCAGGGAGCCACCACAGAAGTGGTATCCAACGTTCAGAGACACCGCATGGGGCTCAGTATGGGGCTGGCACTCAAACCCTCCGACGATCTTGTCGTCGTCAATGGCAACTGAAAACACAGGTCAGTAATTTGTTAATCTTTTTTTGACTGAAAGACTGAAACATAGCTTATAAAGTGCATTTGAGTTGGTGCCACAATGTAATTTTGAAATTTTGAATCTATGCTGGATAAAGTCGTCACATTGAATAAAACCTGATACTCACAGGCAGCTCCGATGAGCAGAACGAAGACCAGAGACCTCATGGTTGCTGAATGATCCTGTTGATGAGAGGACTTCATATCCAGCCCTCGTAAATATAGTAAGGTAGCTCTCTGTTTGCCAAGCGAAAACACCTCCCACTGTTATCTTTGACCAATCAGCATCCTGGATAAAATGTCCTGGATGCTGGAAAGACAAATATTTCTTGGGCTGAGTGTTGATCTGTAGAAGCATGTGAAATTATATACAAACTATATATAAACTTCTAGAAGTAGATTAAATGTATGTGTAAAAATAGAATAGTAATGTACATGCACTGTAACAATTATGTGCATTTCTGTAAAGTAACAATTCATATTACATCTACTTATTGATCTCTAATTACATACTGACTGTATATATTGTGTATATTTATCTTTTTTCTTGGCATTCTTGCATTAGTTGACATAAAACTGAGAGAACAATTGTAGCAATGTCTTTTATATGGAACAACACATCAGGAACAAAATGTAAAACTTACAGTATTCATCAACCTTGACATGTAGCTCAGCAGATGGCACGTTTCACAATCAGAAGTGCTGAGTCTAACTACCCAACCCACGTGTTCATACTGTAGATCAGCTACTGGGTGTGTTGATTCAGCAATTAGAAAAGAATATTCAAAAATTATATTTTACTTTATTTAAAATCTGCCCTCAGGACGTAATTTTCATCAAGTAAAATTCGGGCAAGCTTAACATTCCCAGTGTGAAAAGTGATATTGAAGTGATTTTGCATGGCAGTGATCAGATAAATCCCTTTTGTTCTCAATACCCCACCATTTTTGCACAGTCTACAAACTCCGGAAGTTTTGAGGTATGTTAAAACTGTGTGTGCATGTGGTATTTTACTACAGTAATTCAAATCAACCTCTTCTTTCCCCTGAAGCCCTCTAGTCTGGCTCCATTTTTTTTCTAATAAAACCAACACTTTTTCCAAGGATTCCAAGCATATCACATTCGGACTACTAAGATTAACCCAGCAGGACCTAAATCTTTGTCTAACAAATGATTCTATAACCTGATCAACTTTCATAAAACATAAAACTGTCCACCAAAAACTTTTATTTTGAAACTTTTGAAGAAACAAGAAACATAAAATTTACAAAATTTAAGGACATTTTTTTTAATTTCTGAATTTGCCCTTATTTTTAATCATTACTCTTTAAATACAATGTAATTGGACATTGGTCTTGGAAAGTATCTCACTTCATGCTTGAGACATAAATGCAGAAATACAGTGAATTAGGTCATGAAGACGTTTAATCCATCACAAAGCTGACATACATAATATTTATAAATCATTATTATTGATATTGAGTGAAGGCATATGAGGTTGGAACAGAACAGTATAAGGAGTTTACAAGCAGTAACGACAAGCAGCCATAAAATCAGCCATACCAGGAGTCAAAGTGGCATTTTAGTATGGTGACATGCAGCAGAACACGATTCAAACTGTAGTTTTTACCACTTAAGTAAAACATGTTTCTCTATAGCTACTTATATATATATATATATATATATATATATATATATATATATATATATATATATATATACACATATGTATATTTTACAGAAAGAAGCTTCATCCTTCACATGTGAATCCTGTTTTCAGGTAATAGTTACTGAGAAGCAAACAGGTGTGAGATACTGTGTTCAAACACATCTAAATATAGAGGTGATGTATCCCAATGCAATCTGACCAAAAAGAACACAACGTTTAACAAATAAGTACTAAATCCAAGTCTTAGATCAAATAAAGGTGACCACTCTATGATCATAAAAAGTGATTGAAAGAATATGAGCATATATACAGCATATATATGAGTTTTCTAATAGGTTTTTAAAATGCTAATATTAATAAATTTACTACAGGCACTGAATGGACGGTAGCAAGATAGCAGGAATAGAAGATGCATTACCAATGCATTAATCATTTAAAAAATTAACTGGTCTTGCTATCTCTGAAATATTCAAATCAAATCACATCAAATCAAATTTATTTATATAGCACATTTCATGTACAAACAATTCAAAGTGATTTACATAAAATAAAAGCATTGCAGCAGGGAGTGAAAGAAGCATTAAAATACATAAAAGAATATAAAGAGAAACAAATAAAATAATATAAATGAATTTAAAAAGAAGCAACAGTCAAGATAAGTTAAAAGATACCGTGCAGATTTCATGCATAGACACATGAGAAAAGAAATGTCTTTAACCTGAATTTAAAAATGTCTACATTTGGTGAAAGTTTAATCTCAACTGGCAGTTTGTTCCACTTGTTTGCAGCTAAATGCTGCTTCTCCCTGTTTAGTCTGGACTCTGGACTGGACCAGCTGACCTGAGTCCTTGAATCTAAGAGCTCTGCTGGTTTTATATATATCACAGATGTATTTTGGGCCTAAACCGTTCTGGGATTTGTTAACCTTCAGCAGACTTTTAAAATCTATTCTGTGACTGACTGGAAAAGTAAAGATTTTAAAGCTGCTGTGATGTGTTCTGTTCTCTTAGTCCGAGTTAAAACTCTAGCAGCCGCTGCTGAAAGTCAGATCTGAGTCTATCAACACTCTGAGGTTACGAACTTGGTCAGTGATTGTAAGGTCCCGAGTCTCAAGATATTTACCAACGCTGACCCTCTTCTCTTTGCTACCAAACAGAATGATCTCAGTTTTGTCTTCATTTAATTGCAGAAAATTCTCTCTCATCCAGGTGTTTACTTCCTCCAGACACTGACACAGTACGTCTGCTGGGCTGCAGTCGTCCGGTGACAGAGACACATAAAGTTGTGTATTGTCTGTATAACTGTGATAATTGATGTCCCTCGTCCTGCTGGGAGACTTCAATGCTCACGTGGGCAATGACAGTGAGACCTGGAGGGGCGTGATTGGGAGGAACGGCCCCCCCCGATCTGAATCAGAGTGGTGTTTTGTTGTTGGACTTCTGTGCTCGTCACGGACTGTCCATAACGAACACCATGTTCAGGCATAAGGGTGTCCATATGTGCACTTGGCACCAGGACACCCTAGGCCGCAGCTCGATGATCGACTTTGTGGTTGTATCGTCGGACTTGCGGCCGTTTGTCCTGGACACTCGGGTGAAGAGAGGGGCGGAGCTGTCAACTGATCACCACCTGGTGGTGAGTTAGCTCCGCTGGTGGGGGAGGAAGCCGGTCAGACCTGGCAGGCCCAAACGTATTGTGAGGGTCTGTTGGGAACGGCTGGCGGAATCCCCTGTAAGGAGAAGTTTCAACTCCCACCTCCGGCAGAGCTTCAACCATGTCCCGAGGGAGGTGGGGGACATTGAGCCCGAATGGGCCATGTTCCGTGCCTCCATTGTTGAGGCGGCCGACCGGAGCTGTGGCCGTAAGGTGGTCGGTGCCTGTCGTGGCGGCAATCCCCGAACCCGCTGGTGGACACCAGTGGTGAGGGAAGCCGTCAAGCTGAAGAAGGAGTCCTATCGGGCCTTTTTGGCCAGTGGGACTCTGGAAGCAGCTGATGGGTACCGACAGGCCAAGCGGAACGCAGCCTCGGCGGTTGCTGAGGCAAAAACTCGGGCTTGGGAGGAGTTCGGGGAGGCCATGGAGAACGACTTCCGGACGGCCTCGAGGAGATTCTGGTCCACCATCCGGCGGCTCAGGGGGGGGGAGCGGTGCACCGTCAACACCGTGTATGGTGAGGGCGGGGCTCTGCTGACTTCTACTAGGGACGTCGTGAGTCGGTGGGGGGAATACTTCGAGGGCCTCCTCAATCCTATCGACACACCTTCCGATGAGGAAGCAGAGTTGGGGAGCTCGGACGTGGGACCTCCCATCTCTGGGGGTGAGGTCGCCGAGGTGGTCAAAAAACTCCTCGGTGGCAAGGCCTCGGGGGTGGATGAGGTCCGTCCTGAGTTCCTCAAGGCTCTGGATGTTGTGGGGCTGTCTTGGTTGACACGCCTCTGCAGCATCGCGTGGACATCGGGGGCAGTGCCTCTGGACTGGCAGATTGGGGTGGTGGTCCCCCTCTTTAAAGGGGGGACCGGAGGGTGTGTTCCAACTATTGGGGGATCACACTCCTCAGCCTCCCTGGTAAGGTCTATTCGGGGGTACTGGAGAGGAGGATCCGACGGATAGTCGAATCTTGGATTCAGGAGGTGCAGTGTGGTTTTCGTCCTGGCCGTGGAACAGTGGACCAGCTCCGTAGGATCCTGGAGGGTGCATGGGAGTTCGCCCAACCGGTCTACATGTGTTTTGTGGACTTGGAGAAGGCGTTCGACCGTGTCCCTCGGGGACTCTTGTGGGGGGTGCTCCGGGAGTATGGAGTGCCGGACTCCTTGATACAGGCTGTTCGGTCCCTGTATGACCGGTGTCAGAGTTTGGTCCGCATTGCCAGCAGTAAGTCGGACATGTTTCCTGTGAGGGTTGGACTCCGTCAGGGCTGCCCTCGGGTTTCTGCTTTTTGCGGACGATTTGGTTCTGTTGGCGTCCTCAGGCCGTGACCTTCAGCTCTCACTGGAGCGGTTCGCAGCCGAGTGTGAAGCGGCTGGGATGAGAATCAACACCTCCAAATCCGAGACCATGGTCCTCGGCCGGAAAAGGGTGGAATGCCCTCTCCGGGTCGGGAATGAGATCCTTCCCCAAGTGGAGGAGTTCAAGTATCTCGGGGTCTTGTTCACGAGTGAGGGACGAATGGAGCAGGAGATTGACAGACGGATCGGTGCGGCGTCTGCAGTGATGCGGGCTCTGCACCGGCCCGTCGTGGTGAAGAAGGAGCTGAGCCAGAAGGCGAAGCTCTCGATTTACCGGTCAATCTATGTTCCTATCCTCATCTATGGTCACGAGCTGTGGGTAGTGACCGAAAGAACGAGATCGCGAATACAAGCGGCCGAAATGAGTTTCCTCCGCAGGGTGTCTGGGCTCTCCCTTAGAGATAGGGTGAGAAGCTCGGTCATCCGGGAGGGGCTCGGAGTAGAACCGCTGCTCCTCCGCATCGAGAGGAGTCAGATGAGGTGGCTCGGGCATCTAGTGAGAATGCCTCCTGGACGCCTCCCCGGTGAGGTGTTCCGGGCCCGTCCCACTGGGAGGAGGCCCCGGGGAAGACCCAGGACACGTTGGAGAGACTATGTCTCTCGGCTGGCCTGGGAACGCCTCGGGGTCCCCCCAGAAGAGCTGGAGGAAGTGGCCGGGGACAGGGACGTCTGGGTCACTTTGCTCAAGCTGCTGCCCCAGCGACCCGATCCCCGGACCAGCGGAAGATGATGGATGGATGGAAAATTCTCTCTCATCCAGGTGTTTACTTCCTCCAGACACTGACACAGTACTTCTGCTGGGCTGCAGTCGTCCGGTGACAGAGACACATAAAGTTGTGTATTGTCTGTATAACTGTGATAATTGATGTTAAAATTCTGCAATATCGGACCCAAAGGGAGCATATACAAGTTAAACAGAAGAGGTCCAAGAATTGACACCTGGGGGACTCCACAAGTCATGGCCACTCACTCAGATTCATAGCTGCCAAATGTAACAAAATAACTCCGGCCTTCTAAGTAGGACCTGAACCAGTTAAGGACCGCTCCAGAAAGTCCAACCCAGTTTTCCAGCCTGTGCAACAGGATTCTGTGATCTACAGTATCAAACGCAGCGCTGAGGTCCAACAGAACCAGGACTGAAACATTACCAGAATCAGTATTCAACCTAATGTCGTTTAACACTTTGACCAGAGCTGTTTCAGTGCTGTGATGACGTCTGAAGCCTCATTGAAAGTTATCAAGACTTTCACTTTCATTCAGAAAGCCGTTGAGCTGGTTAAATACAACTTTCTCAATAATCTTGGATATAAAAGAGAGATTAGAGACAGGTCTATAGTTGTTCATCATAGAGGCGTCTAGAGTTCTCTTCTTTAGGAGTGGCTTAAAGATGAACTGAAACGAATGTTCATCTATCATTCAAATGAAATTTTTGTCTTTTTCTAAAACCATCAATCCAACTTGAACTAAATTTTCCGGGCATAACTTGTTAAAACGGCCATTTAAAAGTGTGAATTATGTGGCCTTTGGTGCGAAATTGGCCACATGACCGTGACGTCATAGGGTTGACTCCCTTATTTGCTAGTATGGCTGGCTGTGAAAACAACATACATTTGATGGACTTATATCTCATAAAGGAAACAAAATTCTAATACAAACATCAGCAGGTCGAAAGAACACACCTCTAACATTATGTGGAAAAACTTTCGTTGAATTTAAGCCACACAAATCGATTTAATATCTATATTGTAGAGGCTCTCTGCATCTCCCGTATGGGTAATGGAAATGAAAGTTACCATTTTCGGCACAGGATCGGCGGGCACAAAACAGCCATCGCTCCTACTACACGCTGATTATTATTAAGATGCTATCAATCAAATGACACAATAGTGTATGTTTGCTGTGGTAAACTGGAAAAGATTTGAACATGCCGGTTTCGCAGATATGGCATTCTGCTGCGCTGTCTTTGACACGTTGAAACCTAACGAAGGGGCACTTTGAAATCCAGCCACTTAAAAAAAACGTATGTGATAATAACATGGTTTTAATGTAAGCTTAATAAACAATGGCGTGGATTAACGGGTCGGAGATCCTCCAGTGCGCGGCCCCATCTGCGGATCCTCACGGGTCGGCGGCAGGGAGGTGGGCACCCGGCCTTGGCACGACTGACAGCAGCCATCGGTAGGACTGATCCACGGAGCCTCGGATGTGTAGCCGGCGCAATCACCGGAGAGACCAGCCAGCAGATGGCGAGCGTTGTTGGTGGAGGGCAAAGCCAGGTGGGCTTTCAGCCGGCATATTACTCCACCTCTCTTTCCACGTCTTCTGCGACGGCTGTTGCGTGGCAACCGACCAGGTAGATGCCATAGGTAAGAGGGTACAGACGCCAAAACAGGTGGCGGTGGCTTTGTCTGATCGTTGACGGGATCGATATTATGTCCACAGAATCTCTGATTTTCAAGAGACTCAGGCGATCATGCATCAGTAGCGATGAAAACGATAAAAACATGACAAAACACAAAAAAAAGCTAGCAGAGGTAGACGGCCAGCCACTCACAACGTCGCCAAATTATAGCTGGATATGTGTGTAGACCGAAGAGCAGAGCGAGCAGTCCCCTGCTTCCGAGCAGCAAACACCGTAACAGGTGCAGCTATCGGCAGGCGGCAGCAGGCCATGATACGATCCACCGTGCTCTTGTCTTTGCCTTCTCCTTGTCAGCCTCAGTTCCAGTATTTTTTAGTTTGGGAAACATGTGCAGAGAGATGCCTTCAGTGAAGCTGTTATTTTTGCAACTAACACCATTTGGCCCTCCAGCAACACAATATTTTCCACCGTGCTTTGATGTCTTAGCCATAGATGCGGCCATTACAGTTAGACTACCAGAACTTCTGTGTCAACCCTATGATGTCACGCATAAAAAAATGAATTCGCACAAAAAGACAAAATGTGGCTCCTTTTGAGCCCGTTTTAACATGACTTCCCGGATAAATTATTCTCCAGACAATATCTCATTTTAATCGCAAGGCTTGGAACCTTTAGAATCAGCAGCAAAAACTGTGAAATTCCAACAATTAAAATTCGTTTCATAAGTCCTTTAATGGCAGCTGTCTTTGTTGACTTGGGAAAAATGCCTGATGCCAGTGAGCTGTTAACTATTTGTAGGAGATCACTTTCTACTGAGGTATTAAGAAGAGATTGTTTGCCAGTAATGAAAAGATAAAAAATAATTTATACAAGAGCCAAAATAAAACACATTAATGCTTTCCCATGCAGTTTTCCAAATTTGGTGGAAAAAACATCCATATCTTATCTTACAAATAATTCTCGTGCCTCCAACACCTTGATTGGTTTGATTGGTCCTTGGCCGACCAATAAGGACTCTCAGAAAGTAAGGGCAGCTCTGTCTGTGGGTATAAATTAGGGCTGCAGATGAAGTCCTCTCATCAACAGGATCATTCAGCAATCATGAGGTCTCTGATTTTCGTTCTGCTCATCGGAGCTGCCTGTGAGTGTCAGGTTTTATTCAATGTGACGACTTTATCCAGCATAATTTCAAAATTACAGTGTGGAACGAATATTTAGATGCTACTCAAATTAACTTTAAAAGCTATGTTTCAGCCTTGCTCTTAAAGTGTAAAGGAAAAAAGATTAACAAATTACTGACCTGTGTTTTCAGTTGCCATTGACGACGACAAGATCGTCGGAGGGTTTGAGTGCCAGCCCCATACTGAGCCACATACGGTGTCTCTGAACGTTGGATACCACTTCTGTGGTGGCTCCCTGGTCAATGCGAACTGGGTTGTGTCTGCTGCTCACTGCTACCAGTCGTAAGCATAAAGTTTTCCTCGTTCATCCAAAACTGCAGCTTGGATTTGCTTTGATTAGATTTTGTTGGATATTTTTGTGTGTCTCTATGTTGACACTTTGAATTGTTTCAGCCGCATTGAGGTGCGTCTGGGCGAGCACCACATCCGGGTCAACGAGGGAACTGAGCAGTTTATCAGCTCCTCCAAAGTCATCCGCCATCCCAGATACAGCTCCTACAACATTGACAATGACGTCATGCTGATCAAGCTGAGCAAGCCCGCCACCCTCAACCAGAACGTGCAGCCCGTGGCTCTGCCCTCCAGATGTGCTCCCGCTGGCACCATGTGCAGAGTTGCTGGCTGGGGCAACACCATGAGCTCCAGTGAGTTATGATTCATGCACTACTCTCATGTTTATTTCTTTTTTACAAATGCATCTTTAAAATTTTCTTTAAATCTACTCTTATTCCCCAGGTGCTAACGGTGACAAGCTGCAGTGCCTGAATATTCCCATTCTGTCTGATCGTGACTGCAAGAACTCCTACCCTGGCATGATCACTGATGCCATGTTCTGCGCTGGATATCTGGAGGGAGGCAAGGACTCTTGCCAGGTATTTGAATGTGTTCCTGCAGAAATCAGCATATAGAAAACATACAAATCAGCTTTGTTGTCATTTAATACTCACTTCACTCTCTGTTGTCAGGGTGACTCTGGTGGCCCCGTTGTGTGCAACGGTGAGCTGCAGGGTGTTGTGTCTTGGGGCTATGGATGTGCTGAGAGGGACCACCCTGGAGTCTACGCCAAGGTAACTTTTGAAGAGGAAAAATGTCTAAAGAAGGCTCTGTGTCAAGCTGAGCTCAATTCTGTCTGTCTGAACTGCAATGACACATTGATTATCTTTTCTAACATTGGTCTTCTTCACTTTTTAGGTCTGCATCTTCAACGAGTGGCTGGAGAGCACCATGGCCAGCAACTAAGCCTGATCCCTTCACCACAATCTTGCTCTGCTACATTTTTTGCTATTATTCCAACTCCAATGTTGTCGATGAATTCTGAATAATGTGCAGGCATTTTCCTTACAAATAAATAACATCTTAACAATCTACACAATCTCCCTGGAGATTTGTCAACCCCAGCGTTTATGTTTATGTTTATGCATTTAGCAGAAGCTTTTATCCAAAGCGACTTACAAATGAAAAATGTAACATTACAGCTAACATCAAAGCCAACAATAACAATAACCCACATAGAAAGAAACCACTAGTGCGACTCTGTCAGAGGTGACAGGGGTGACAGTGTAGAGAAAGAGGGAGGTACAGAAAGATAAAGTGCATTAGAGGGGGTAGGGAAGTACAGGGTAAGTGCTAGGATAGGAGATATTCTCTGAAGAGCTGCTTGAGACATAAATGCACAAATACATTGAATCAGGTCTTGAAGATGTTTAATCCATCCAATTTCTATACCCTCTTAATCCGTTGGTCGGGTCGCATTTATAAATCATTATTATTGATATTGAGTGAAGGCATGTGAGGTTGGAACAGAACAGTATAAGGAGTGTATAAGCAGTAAGGACAAGCAGCAAAAATCAGTCATGCCAGGAGTCAATATGCCATTTTATCTGTGGGTCTGCATCTTCAACGACTGGCTGGGGGAGACCATGTCCAGCTGCTAAGTGATCCAATCAAAGTTGATCAGTCAAGCAGCTCAACATATTCAGCTGTTTATGTTCCATTTGACATATTGAACACAATGACAAATAAACCATTCAAAGCAGAGTACACACTTAAAGTAACACCCTTTTGTCAAACTTAATTAGTTAATTGGATGTGACAGGTGAACTCTAGTGACCCCTGATCATGTGTGTGTGTGTGTGTGTGTGTGTGGGGGGGGGTGTTAGGGGAGGAGTTATGGGGAGGAGTTTAGAGGAGAGTGGTGTTAGGGTTGGAGTTATGTCTAAATATTTATTGAGTGTATAAATGAAAGATTGTTTAATTACAGAATAGGGAAAGTTTAATTTTTAGGAGCAAAGCTGACAACATTTTAAGTATCCTATGAGTCGGGACTATGAGTTACGAAAAAATAGCTGTTTGGCAGCTTTGCAGACTCTCATATAATATAATAAAGTAATTAGGTCATGTATAACCCGTGACTTTGAGATGATAGAAGGGTGGATGGGTTTAAGAACAATAGTTGATTGGTAACATCGCTGATCCTCACCCCCTTAAAGGTTTGTTATTTTCAGAATAGAAAGAAAAAAAATGACCCGAGGGTAATAAGGATATCCTATGGGTTATGCACCACTCTCCTCTAATCAACTAACTAATCAAGTTAGTATATTAGGAGGGGGCTGCAGCTATGGGTGTTGGGGGAAATAACTAAATGATGAGTGTATAAATGAATGAATGGTTCATTTCAGAATAGAAAAAGGTTTGTTTAGGGTATAATTTGCCAGCATTTGCCAACTTCAGAGATTTTCTACCAGTAATGTGACGCAGTGTTACTGATCTGGTAAAAAGTCTGGGGAAACCTCTTCCGAGTTTGGGGTCGATTCATATAGTTAGGCATTACAACTCTGCATCTCTTGTTTTGTATGCATCACCATGAGTCATCCTGTTCAGGGATGGTACCATATCTTGTTCTTTGACCCTAAACTCAACATTTTACATATAGTGTTAATAATGTAAGAGGATACAAAGCTTAAAACGTGCAGAAATTAAACAGTGGTATGCTAATTAAATGTCATGTCAAGAGAACGAATGCATAAGTTCTTACGAGTGCTAGGATTTAAAAAATGATTTTCCTGTTGTTAAGATGCAACATCAATGTAGAACTTTAAATAAATCAAGAAGCTATCAGGAAGAGACATATATATATATTTATTTTATTTAATCTGTTTATTAGGACATTATCAGTAAACCCAAAATCAGTGTCACAGGAGAAGGAATTACTATATCCATTTCTTTTACATACATTCTAGAAGTAGAATATTAAATAGGCTATTTAGGAAAAATCCCGAATTCTGTAGCTCCCTCTAAAGCCTGTAATCGTGCTTGCAAAAATCGAGCGCTCCCGGCTGTTTTTAACCAATCACTTTAGGTTTATTATTATTGATCAAAATTGAAAAAAAAAAAAAAAAAAAAATAGATCTATTATCTGAACAGAACAGTCACCAACCATGCTGAGCGTGAGTCTGCCCCAGCTTGTGTGCGTGCACACTGGTGTGAACTCAGTGCACAACCTCGTCCACAGAGGGGGAGGGACCTGAAAGTTGTATCAGTTCCAATTTTCCAACTTTAGACTCAGAATTTTGAAAACCTGCCGACGGCAGCTTCAAATACGTAGCTGTCTTAAATAAACCAAGGTGGGGAAATGGGGTTAAAGAACCTGTTTAGCGCCTTCAGCTTAAGTTGATTTAACATTTACAAATCATTAGCTCATAAGTTCAAGAAAGTTGTTCATGTTCAAAATCTTTTACGAATCAAGCTTAAGAATAATATTAGCAGTGGTTTTAAGGTTACATTCATGTAAAATCTAAGAGCATAAAAGAGTTTGGTGGGCACAAAATTTACAATTTATAAGGTCTGTATGCAGACCTAAAGCATCGAGTTTTAATTTCAGCTTAATCAAATCTTTCGTGGCACTTAAACTGTCAGAAAAATAACACAAAACGGAGCTGAGGCAGTAACCAATATGTCTTAAACAGTTCAAGAAAGATGAGACTTTGATCATTTTTATTATATTTAATCCTGAGTCTCCAGGAGATCAGTACATTTTCTTTGCATACTCACTTGTTCGTGTGTTTACTCATCAAATCGAACAATTGTTCGTGTTTGAATCTTACCACAAAGCCATCTCAGTTGAGGTTATTGTGTTTTGATTTCAAATGAAGGATGGATTGAGCAAAGTCTGAAGTATTTAAGGCTAAATGAAGACAGGCCTTGTTTGCTGGTTAACAGCTTAACTACAATCAGACATTAAGTCAGATTCAGGTCCAATATATTTTGGAATGTTGCAATATTAACATTATTTTATCAGGAATATATGTGAACTGGTTTATTGAAGTTTTTAAGAGCAGACTCTAATGTTATCCTCTTTCACCTTTGACTTATCGCACTAAACATGTTTTATACAGTGGGGCATTATGCTTGTAAAAAACAGCAAAAAACAAACAAACAAAAAAAACTTTACAGTGGCTTCAGTGTGATTCACCAGAAAGTTGGCTTATTTTCTACAGTTCCTGGTTGTACAGTTGCACGCCTGAAAGGTTTTGTGGAAAGATAACTCTTGACTACATTTCTGTGTGTGCGCGCTGGAGTCTTTTGCTGCCATGAAAATTTAGTTCATATTTGAGTTAACAGCTCGCCAGTAACAGCAAATGCAGGATATGACTTGTACATCTAACTATCTGTTACACGTATCTAATATAACTGTTTAACTGGACATTCACGAGATCTCAGAATAAAAGATGGAATCAGACATTGGTAGTTCTCAGGGTGACCGCAGAGAACCTGACCCTGCTGGAAAAGGGACTTACCACTAGCTCCAAATCAATTTTTTCTAAGCCTGTAGTTGCCAAATCACTTGGCTGTACCCTGTTCTCATGAGAACATACTTAGTGCCTCTGTGACTAAACTGTTCATTCATACAGGTGATGGTGATCATTTTCCCACTGTGGAAAATCAAATTCTGAAGTTTATTAATTGTTGACTTTAATTTAATCACAAGGGAACATCTATCTCTTTACACTTCTGATCAGTTCTGATCACTTCGCAGGTAACTTGGTGCTCAGGTGCTTTAGGAACATGTTGCACTCTGTTTGAAAACTTTATTTTGACTGTAGTTTATTTATTTGCATGTTGTTAGGAGGTTTTTACATACTTTTTTTTAATTTTCAAATTTTTTATTACATTTTTCAAAACTTAAATAACTCTTAATATCAACTCTAAACACCCCTAGGAGATCAACTTCTGGGTTGTTGTACAACAGTCATAGTCACTCAGGAAAATTCCTGCCATTGCTGTTGCAGCACAGGGGATGAATAAGGTTTTTTTGTTTGTTTGTTTGTTTGTTTTTTCATTTTTAAAACTTTTATTCACTCCGAGCTAGTTAATAGGTGTGCTGATTCCTATTTAGAAGTAGCCTGCTTGAAGTAGGCTGACAAATCTGTCTGGTTTAGTATTTGCTCCTGGATGAATTTTCCCTGAGATTTAACACTTAGAAAACTGTCAGCACTCCTGAAAACTTTTTACTGCCCTTGCGCTTTCTTCTTGCGTTTATGTAAATGGCTCGAGACGTTTATACTTCATTTAGCTTTGCCGGCGCTTGCGTGTGCTGTGTGGCGATTCACCGCCAGGACAGTAGGTGGAGTAGCGGGTTTTTTCAATGACAAGCCTACTACGATGAAAGGAAATTCACCGCCAGGACCTCTTCAAGTGGAGTCATGCTTCTTCTTCTTGTAAATAGCCGGTATTTTGTCAGATTTTCAACACCTTGGCGGTCTAAACGACTACTTTCTTGCCTGAAAATGTTTCAAATGTTGCTAAAGTTATATATTTACAGAGTTTATAGCTCAAGGGAAATCAGCTTTTCAGGCCGGCTGATTTCGACTCTGGCAGGAGTGAAGTGCACTGTGTGTAAACGCTCTGCATACTGTCAGATCGATGAGTATGCCGTTTTCAAGTAGTAGGCTTGCGTCTTTTCTTGCGTAAAGTTTAGAAAAATGAGGTGACACACGCAAGCTCGCAATGGGGGGCTTGCAACCGCGCAAGGGCTTGCGTTTCTCCTTGCGTCTTGCTTTGCGTCTTGCGTTACCGACTATAAACCAGGCTTTAGGCTGAGTTATACTTCTTTTTACTGCCCTTGCGCTTTCTTCTTGCGTTTATGTAAATGGCTCGAGACGTTTATACTTCATTTAGCTTTGCCGGCGCTTGCGTGTGCTGCGTGGCGATTCACTGCCAGGAGAGTAGGTGGAGTAGCGGGTTTTTTCAATGACAAGCCTACTACGATGAAAGCAAATTCACCGCCAGGACCTCTTCAAGTGGATTCATGCTTCTTCTTCTTGTAAATAGCCGGTATTTTGTCAGATTTTCAACACCTTGGCGGTCTAAACGACTACTTTCTTGCCTGAAAATGTTTCAAATGTTGCTAAAGTTATATATTTACACAGTTTATAGCTTAAGGGAAATCAGCTTTTCAGGCCGGCTGATTTCTGCTCGGGCAGGAGTGAAGTGCACTGTGTGTAAACGCTCTGCATACTGTCAGATCGATGAGTATGCCGTTTTCAAGTAGTAGGCTTGCGTCTTTTCTTGCGTAAAGTTTAGAAAAATGAGGTGACACACGCAAGCTCGCAATGGGGGGCTTGCAACCGCGCAAGGGCTTGCGTTTCTCCTTGCGTCTTGCTTTGCGTCTTGCGTTACCGACTATAAACCAGGCTGTTTATAGTCGGTAACGCAAGCTATAAACTGTGTAAATATATAACTTTAGCAACATTTGAAACATTTTCAGGCAAGAAAGTAGTCGTTTAGACCGCCAAGGTGTTGAAAATCTGACAAAATACCGGCTATTTACAAGAAGAAGAAGCATGAATCCACTTGAAGAGGTCCTGGCGGTGAATTTGCTTTCATCGTAGTAGGCTTGTCATTGAAAAAACCCGCTACTCCACCTACTCTCCTGGCAGTGAATCGCCACGCAGCACACGCAAGCGCCGGCAAAGCTAAATGAAGTATAAACGTCTCGAGCCATTTACATAAACGCAAGAAGAAAGCGCAAGGGCAGTAAAAAGAAGTATAACTCAGCCTTTAGTTGTTTGTCTTTCGCTATGTGTGTGTGTGTGTGTGTGTGTGTGTGTGTGTGTGTGTGTGTGATTACCTTCATTAATAAGAAATTGCAATGAATACAGCAGATCATATTGAATATAGCTAATTAGATGTTTAGTAAGTTATAAGGATGAGTAACATGGTTCGTGAAAATGTTCTTTACACTGCTCAACTGAAGTTAAATAAATCTTTAAGCAGCAAAGTAACATAATGTATGAGGAGTAACACAAGTTATTCTTGTCCGGTGGAGATGCAGATATACTGTTGGTGTGAGATTATATTAACAGCTCCTTGTGCATATGAACCTGTTTCAAGGGTTTTCTCGAATAATCTTTTTTAACATTTTACATAATTACTTAAATATCTGTAAGAAACAGGGTGAAATTATCACATTGTTCTGTCAGAGAAGTGAGTTTTTTGTTTTTTCATCATGTTTCTTATCTCATATGAACTAATATCTCATAATTAGCTGGATGTTAAAAAAAGAAAGAAAAAGAAGAGTAGGCGCACTCTCTGTGTCTTATTCAACTGAATGTTTGCATGTGACCTTTCCCACTTGTGGCTGTCTTGTCTCTTAGACCATGGGATGAGACTTTCGTAACAAGGCTGCTGGACCTGTGCATGCAACCAACAGTCATGTACAAACTGCTCTGGGATGTGGAAGCTGATAAACACATACGATGAAGAGATAAGACGGCTGAAGTGTAAAGGAAACATGCTTTAGGAAGTAATTTTTTTTCAACTGATTGATTGTTTCTTTCTCTCCAGCCTTACTCCCATCCCTCCTAAAATTAGATACAGACCATTCATGCTTGGTGCTCATGAAGTAAAACAATGGAGCATTCTCTTGACTTGAAACATTGTTCACAGCCTAACTATATGAATTGACCCCAAACTCGGAAGAGGTTTCCCCAGACTTTTTACCAGATCAGTAACACTGCGTCACATTACTGGTAGAAAATCTCTGAAGTTGGCAAATGTTGGCAAATTATACCCTAAACAAACCTTTTTCTATTCTGAAATGAACCATTCATTCATTTATACACTCAGCATTTAGTTATTTCCCCCAACACCAGTAGCTGCAGCCCCCTCCTAATATACTAACTTGATTAGTTAGTTGATTAGAGGAGAGTGGTGCATAACCCATCGGATATCCTTATTACCCTCGGGTCATTTTTTTTCTTTCTATTCTGAAAATAACAAACTTTTAAGGGGGTGACGATCAGCGATGTTACCAATCACCTATTGTTCTTAAACCCATCCACCCTTCTATCATCTCAAAGTCACGGGTTATACATGACCTAATTACTTTATTATATTATATGAGAGTCTGCAAAGCTGCCAAACAGCTATTTTTTCGTAACTCATAGTCCCGACTCATAGGATACTTAAAATGTTGTCAGCTTTGCTCCTAAAATCTAATCTGTGTCTAAAACCTAGAAATAACTCTGACGTTATGTCACAATTTAATATTGTTAATTTAAAAATCCTAGAGGAAACAGTTCGGCAGCTGAAATCAACAACTTGTTCTCTGGACATAATACCATCCGACTTTTTAAAAACTGTTTTTACCTCAGTAGAAAGTGATCTCCTACGAATAGTTAAAGGTAGGGTAGGAGATCCTGGATTTTGAGTCCAGTGAAGCTGCATTTTGAAAATACACAGGTCAAAAGTCCCAACCCTTTTCTTCACTTTCCCCCCGAAGGCACGCCTCTAGAGTACATGAACGCGCACGAGCACGAAGGTGCACGAGCGCTGTTCTGACAGCAAGCATCGATCGTTGCCGTATTTAGTATTTAGTATTTAGTTTATGCTAACTATACGTTTAATAATGCTAGGTGCTAGCCAAGCTGGCTCTAGTTTAGCTTCCTGCCAAGCTTCGTTCACGGAGCAGGGTACGCGCACAGGGGGAGGGGGAGGGGGAGGGAGGAGCAGATTGCAGTTTGATAGACGGCATCAGAATCCAATCATTGTGAACGGTCCGTTCACAATGATTGGATACTGTTTTTCCTAGATTGTACGTTCTAGAGGCCACTAAAACTTTTCATATTTGTGTCAAAACTTTTAATTAATTGGTTGCAATGGGGGTGTGAAGAGTATTTCAAGCAATATGTAAAAAAATGTTCCAGAAAAAGATCCCCTACCCCGCCTTTAACAGCTCACTGGCATCAGGCATTTTTCCCAAGTCACTGAAGACAGCTGCCATTAAGCCACTCCTAAAGAAGAGAACTCTAGATGCCTCTATGATGAACAACTACAGACCTGTCTCTAACCTCTCTTTTATATCCAAGATTATTGAGAAAGTTGTATTTAACCAGCTCAACGGCTTTCTGAATGAAAGTGGAAGTCTTGATAAGTTTCAATGAGGCTTCAGACGTCATCACAGCACTGAAACAGCTCTGGTCAAAGTGTTAAACGACATTAGGTTGAATACTGATTCTGGTAATGTTTCAGTCCTGGTTCTGTTGGACCTCAGCGCTGCGTTTGATACTGTAGATCACAGAATCCTGTTGCACAGGCTGGAAAACTGGGTTGGACTTTCTGGAGCGGTCCTTAACTGGTTCAGGTCCTACTTAGAAGGCCGTTATTTTGTTACATTTGGCAGCTGTGAATCTGAGCGGGTGGCCATGACTTGTGGAGTCCCCCAGGGGTCAATTCTTGGACCTCTTCTGTTTAACTTGTATATGCTCCCTTTGGGTCAGATATTGCAGAATTTTAACATCAATTATCACAGTTATGCAGACGATACACAACTTTATGTGTTTCTGTCACCGGACGACTGCAGCCCAGCAGACGTACTGTGTCAGTGTCTGGAGGAAGTAAACACCTGGATGAGAGAGAATTTTCTGCAATTAAATGAAGACAAAACTGAGATCATTCTGTTTGGTAGCAAAGAGAAGAGGGTCAGCGTTGGTAAATATCTTGAGACTCGGGACCTTACAATCACTGACCAAGTTCGTAACCTCGGAGTGTTGATAGACTCAGATCTGACTTTCAGCAGCCACATCAAAGCTGTCACCAAGGCAGCTTTTTACCACCTCAGAAACATCAACAGAATTAAAGGTTTCCTCTCCCAAAAAGACCAGGAGAAACTCATCCATGCATTCATCTCCAGTAGACTCGATTACTGTAATGCTCTTTTAACTGGACTTCCCAAAAAGAGCATTAAACATCTGCAGCTCATCCAGAACGCTGCTGCTAGAGTTTTAACCCGGACTAAGAGATCTGAACACATCACACCAGTTTTAAAATCTTTACACTGGCTTCCAGTCAGTCACAGAATAGATTTTAAAAGCCTCCTAATGGTTTACAAATCCCAGAATGGTTTAGGCCCAAAATACATCTGTGATATGTTCAGAGAATATAAACCTAGCAGAGCTCTTAGATCCAAGGACTCAGGTCAGCTGGTCCAGTCCAGAGTCCAAACTAAACATGGAGAAGCAGCATTTAGCTGTTATGCTGCAAATAAGTGGAACAAACTGCCAGTGGAGATTAAACTTTCACCAAATGTAGACATTTTTAAATCCAGGTTAAAGACGTTTCTTTTCTCATGTGTCTATGCATGAAATATCTTTTAACTTATCTAGACTGTTGCCTGATTTTAAATTCATTTAAATGATTCTATTTGTTTCTCTTTATATTATTTCATGTATTTTTAATGCTTCTTGCACTCCCTGCTGCAATGCTTTTATTTTATGTAAAGCACTTTGAACTGTTTGTACGTGAAATGTGCTATACAAATAAATTTGATTTGATTTGATTTGATTAAAAATGAAACATTCCCTATTCTGTAATTAAACAATCTTTCATTTATACACTCAATAAATATTTAGACATAACTCCACCCCTAACACCACTCTCCTCTAAACTCCTCCCCATAACTCCCCCCCCCCCCCACATGATCAGGGGTCACTAGAGTTCACCTGTCACATCCATCCATCCATCCATCCATTATCTATACCGCTGAATCCGTCGATCGGGTCGCGGGGGGGCTGGAGCCTATCCCAGCAGTCAATGGGCGAGAGGCGGGGTACACCCTGGACAGGCCGCCAGTCCATCGCAGAGCCACATAGAGACATACGAGACAAACAACCATGCACGCTCACACTCACTCCTAAGGACAATTTAGAGATGCCAATCAACCTAACATGCATGATTTTTTTGGACAGTGGGAGGAAGCCGGAGTACCCGGAGAGAACCCACGCATACACGGGGAGAACATACGGGCAGCCATGGCCTAGTGGTTAGGGAGGTGGACTTAAGATCAGAGGGTTGCAAGTTCAAGTCCCGCCATTACCTCTCCCTACACCTCTATTCATGGCTGAAGTGCCCTTGAGCAAGGCACCTAACCCCACATTGCTCCAGGGCCTGTAACCAATACCCTGTATCTAAATAGATGTAAGTCGCTTTGGATAAAAAGCGTCAGCTAAGTGTAATGTAATCTAATCTAAACAGAACATGCAAACTCCACACAGAAAGGCCCCAGCTGGGTGTTGAACCTGGAACCTTCTTGCTGTGAGGCAACAGTGCTCCTGTCACATCCAATTAAGTTTGACGAAAGGGTGTTACTTTAAGTGTGTCAGAGTATTTGGGTAATGTTTAATTGATATTCTTATAATAAAGACAGGGACAAAAACATATTACCTGTAAAGACACAATACATAAAGTCAGTGTGCTAATAATTGCAGACGAAACTGTCACTGATTAAACTCATGTAAGACTTTTCTGAATGCTTCATTCAAAATCAAACTTTTACTCAAACAAATATAAACCACAGTCACACAATCACATTTCACCTGGGGGAGAGCAGATAAATTCTTTGTAAATGCATATGCTTAAAGAATAGTTAGAAGGGACTTTAGATTTTGTGATAGAGACACTAATTTGTTTGTGATGCTATAGTGACAATCATGACATTTCACTTGCAGTAATGTTAGCCTGAATGGTGATTGATTTCAGAATATGACACTGTCAGATCATCAACTATTTCTAGACTTAGCTAGCGCTTCATGAATTCCTTTTTGTTCTCTGTAAGGTTTGGGACTCAGAGAGCTATCAGAATTATTAGGGTTTGCGTTCTCCCATTCTTCAGAACACTTTAAAATGAATTCCCAGTTTTTAGAAATGTGCATTTTAGACATGTTTGGAAAAAAGAGAAAGGGCGTGGGAAATAGAAGATATTTTAGAAAAGCACTGGGATATATTAATGGAAGTGGTGTGTCTGTCATCTTCAGCCTGAGCTATGAAACTGCTGTCACAGTTCAAGGAAGACGTTGCTCTGTACTGTAAACCTTTTGCTCTTTTCTTGAATTTCTGCCACCAGACTTCTGACCGAGTCTTCTGTACTAAAAGTAACTCATTGGATGTATTTCAGGCCTTTGTTGTGTGGTGACATTGATAAATGGAGTGCTTCAACATATTTCTTTCCAGGTGTTTTGCTCTAAACGGGCCTATTTTTTTTCGCTCCAGTAAAAAGAAAAAGAAAAAAAAGAAGTCAATTGCTAACAAAACCATATTATGTTACACTGTACGCAAAATGGAAATATTGGACTTCCATTGCAGATTAAAGATTGTGTTAGTTTGTTTATATTACTTTATTAAATTGTGTGATGGAGTGGCTGTGTGATGGGAAAAAAGCAGGAAAAAAAACAAAGTAGTGTTACAAGAGACTGACTGCCAGAACCAGGCGAGGACCATTACTCTCCTAGAGTGGCACCTAAACTGAAGCCTTATTATTGTTTTTCCTGTGTACCTAAAGGATATTCAGTTCATTTTTTTTTGTCATTCTTATTTACATATGCGGGCATATTAAGAAGTGCATTATGTTTATGCAGGTCTCATTTAATCAAATGAAATCAGGAGCAGTTTTAAAGCTTTCTGAATTTCTGAAAGCTTTAAAAGTCCTGAGAATTTTACCATTAAGATACAAACAATAACTATAGATTTACTTTACTCAGCTCAGTTTTAGTTATATGTTTATCTATTTACCCATGAATTTGAATTTTTTTACTTCTTGGTATATAAGTGCATTTTTATTTTGTGCATGTACTTTTTGTCTGTTTGAGGTGCTGGAGCCGATCCCAGCAGGCAGGGCACACCCTAAACAGGTCACCATTCCTGTTATGTACCCTGCAGATTCAATATATTTTTCATTCTGTTTATTCAGTTTCTCCTTATCTTTGTGTATGACCTGATAGTACCTTTTTAAGATTTCAAAATGTGACAATTTTGCAACTCTTTCAGATTCCCCCAGTGATTTGTGAGTTCCAAATTTAATAGTGTTTCCTCAGTTCTTCAGTTTCTCGGCAAGGAGGTGGGATGAAGCTAGGGTTTTTAATGCACTTCTATTCTACTTTCGAATATTTAAAAATAATCTTTTTTTCTTTTTTAGTTTTGCTCTGTTAAGAATATGTGCTACATTAAATTTGTCTGAGAAGTGCTTTACAAATAAAGTCTTGATGAGTAGGAGTTTCTAGATGCAACTCCAGTTCATGAGTTGTCCTCATAAGGACTTCACAATTGGTTGTATGGATGGGTTAGCTTGTAAGTGACCAGTAGGTGGTGGCCATGGGCACCCCTTTGCTCTCCCCCTGGTGATTCAGATTGTGTGCCTGTGGTTCATATTTGTTAGAGTAAAAATTTCACTTATTTTAAATTAAGCATTCAGAAAAGTCTTTTATTGGCTTACCGGTCCAAATCAGTGATAGTATTGTCCATGTCTTCCACTGTTTCTCCTTGTGGCTCTGCCCTCTTGCTGATTTTCATTCTGGCACTACCCACAACGACTTGCTGCAGGGAATTAGAGAACAGACTTAGGTGTAAACACCTGGGTAGTTAGGCTAAGTGCAGTCCTGGCCCCAGGAGACGATTCCTTGCAGCTCCCCATTACACACTAGAGGGCCACCAGAGTCACCCTGAGCATGAGAGAAAGAAAAAAATAATAAAAATCAAGATTTGGTTTTTAAATTCAATCCTCTAAGTCCATGGAGTTATTTTCTAGCTTTTTTAATAGGCCATCCACTTTTTCTTGCAGTGTGTAATTGTGTGACAAATACTTCCATCAACAATCCTTGCCTCCCTCCAGGTATCCAGCACAAGCCGTGTGCTCAGTGATCATGCCAGGAAAGGATTTTCACACTCCTTGTTGGAGAGGATGGGACTTTCACATATTGAAGGTAAAATGGGTTGAACACTGCAGTTAAGAGCAAGAAAGGAAAACTACGGTTGAATAGTGGAATAAAAATTTCTATCTTAACTAAACATCTCAGACCATCATCTTCCGTTGCAAATTCTCTCCTGATAAATGTGAAAGGCTTAAAAATGTTTAATTTACCACATTTGCCTCTCAATTTAGATTAATTCTTTATCATCACACAGATGTCCTCTGTCTCCATATTTGTTGGCCCACACAGTTATATATATTTCTCATATCGCTCTAGTGTTGAATCAGCCACAAACACTAAGAAGGATGAAAGGCATGGCGGGAGGTTCTAACCCATGAGCCCTAATACAACAGATCGTTTGTTTGAGATTCAACTTCACAAAGTTTTACTTAGTCATGGCACTTTTCTACTTTCTCATACTTGTGATTCCTTACTTTTCTACAGTGCAATTATCTGCAGACGGTAAGGACTATGAGTTAAAAGTAGACAAGGGTTTGAATATATTACATGGATAGGTCTGCATGAAACAAATTTTACTGTTCGTGGATCCCAAATAACATCACGTCACATGAATCCCTGACAGAAAACAACAGGGTAGAAATATATTGTCATCATTGTTACATTTTGGACATGTGGACAAACGTACCTATGACACATTATCTGAAGAGACTGGACTGTCTAGTGTAGTGGACTGGATAGTGTAGTGGTAAGATTGCCACCTTTTGTGTGTGTAGATGACATGGGTTCAAATCCCCTGCATGAAAGGTACTATATCCTGTAGGGGTCCTTAGGAAAGACCCCCTTACCGGTTAAGTGTACCTCACCTTGATCAGTATAGATGTTCCCCCATCCAGGCACCGTGCACATGTCCCCAGGTGCAGGGCAGACTTTGGGAAAGGCGATGGGTTTGACTTACTCGTTGACAGTGACAGGATGTGGCAGTATCAAGGGAACACAAACTTCTCTTTTATATATTGTGTTTAAAATTCTTTGTTATCCCTTAAACATTTTCACATACTGCAAAGGGTTTTACCTGCAGCCCCCAGAAACATGAAAAACAATTAGGCCAATCATCACGTGGCTTATTCACGCCATCCTATGACTAAACTGAATGTGATTGAATTGTTAGTCACTGCATTCATACTTGAATTTCTCTATGACTTCTGTCTGAAACCGTCTCCTTCCACACCCTTGAACCTCCACACTAATGCACCCACCCACCTCTAAACATCTGTCCACTCTGCCCACCTCAGTCCTTGCATTGGTCTCTTTTCACATGTGATATACAAGTATATGAGTTTTTTTTTTGCAAATACCACAATAAATTATTTAAACAAGTCATAATGTGCAACAACATAGTATGATCTAATGAAACCGAAAAATCCAACAACTCTCATTCGAATGAAAAGCCCTTTGATGGATGTCTGACAAAAAGAGAAAAACAGCATTTTTTGCTGTTTCTGTTTCTGAGACCACAGCTGGCTTCTCTCTCTCCTCCTTTAGCTGTTACGCAAGCTGACCAAAAGCAGATGAACACAACTGCAAATTTATGTGTCTTTTTAACTTTTTCAAATATTTTAACCAAAACCTTTATTTTGAAATACAAAAAAAATTGTATTTTTAAAACCATAAAATAAGCAAATACGCAGTTCAATTGCTTTAATTTCCTCTTTAAACTATTTGATAATGTCAGTCTAAGCTTACAAGAAGTTGCATGACTTTTTCATAATTAGTATGCTCTAGCATATGCTAGTATGCTCTATTGCCAAAAATGAGTGACTCATGAGAGAGACATAAACAGGTGTTAAATGTGTGGAGACTTTGAGGATCTGCACAGATGACAAAACCACAGGGGTTGTGCTGCAAAGGGGAAATAAGAAAATTGCAATTACAAGCATTGGGTGCTCTCTGTTGCCTACCATTGGTACTATGATGAAAAAAGCCTTTTATCCAGATATTGAATGCCTTCTTCTGTCTTGTCTCTATTGACCATTAATCTGGCTTGATTTTATACAAATTTTCCATGACAATACAATAAATGCATCTGTTGGTGGAAAATAATTCAGAATTTTTTTCCTGCTTACGTTTTTCTGCAGTATAATCCCCCCACCGTCTTTCAGTCCTTATTCCATGCAGAGCACATGATGTATGTATCTTTGAGGGTACAGAGAAGCTCATGAAGACTGACACCACCATCTGACACCCAAGGTGAGTGATAACAGAACTCATCCAGTCTGTCTCTTTATTTTATCACAATTTAAAGAACACATACAGTTATTACAGTGATATGTTCTATGATGTTTTCCAGTGAGCTATATTGTGCATATAAAGCTGTGCAAACCTACAAAGCTCAATATTCACTACTGTGAGAGATTATTCTCTCCCAAAAAAGGCAGTCCAGCCTTTTTTTCATCACACAGAATGCTTTAGTTACAGTTCAGGTCAACAGACTCATTTTTTGTTGAGGGATGTCTTCATCAGGATATTTATCCCCGTTACAGTTCTGAGTAATTTAAGATTCAGCATCTGCCAACACCATGTCTGACATTTTCCAGCAGCACATTCTTGCAAAATACACTCCATAAGGGCATTGAAGTTAAAACAGTTAACTTTAATGCCATGTTCTAATCACCTTACATTCCATGGTTCTGGTGTGCTTGAAATAAAACTACAGTAATCATGAGCTGACATGTACCAAGTGACTCTAATCGGTGAAAAGAAACCCTGCTTTGACTGGGGCCTGATCTAATACTTGAGATCAGATAGGGACATCCTTATTTTAACCAATCAGCTGGCCAGTCAGAGGAAGAGAAGGTCCTTAAAGAGACAAGAGGCCAATTAGAGCGTGTCAGGCAGAATGTGAAAAGAGGTCAATATAGAGTATAGAGAACCTGTTTTTTTTCTTTGTTTGTTTTAGATAAAATGATGTTAACTAATCTAATAGACCCCCCACCACTTTCTCTCTCTCTCTCTCTCTCTTAGGCTACGGCTACACGGAAACGAAACAAGGTTTTTTTTTTTAAACGGGTACGAAAATTCTTGCAACCACACGGCAACGCTGCTGTCAAGACTCAGGTCCAGACGAAAACGGATGAAAACGATGAAACGATGCAGTACACACGCCACTGTGTCACGCCACGCTGTGAGACAATAGAGAAGTCTCACAGCGTCAACGTTTGACTGACGCAAAAACGTTTTCGCTGTAATAATGGAAACGAAACGACCTCGTTTTCAAACTTTCCCACTCTGGAACCCGTTCTCAAAAACTATCATTTTGGGGTAGTGGGAACGCCGGCTCCGTGTGGCCGCGACAGCGAAACGATAAGAAAAAGTATCGTTTACAGTGAAAAACGTTTTCGTGGAGCCGCAGCCTTAGACACACACACTGAAATTACAAATTTGTAAGTGAGTATAACATGGATTAATTTATTCAATTATCACAGAGAATCAGCTAATGTCTAGAACTTATTACACTCGGTTATAACATCATGCTGATCAACCTCGTCCATCCTGTTGAGGTGACTGAGTCGGTTGCATTCCTAACTTTGCCTACAGGGTGCCCAATAGGAGGGCTCCCTTGCTCTATGTCTGGATGGGGGAACACTGCCTTGGATGGAGAAGAGGTGATTTGAATTAATAAAAGACAACATGCTAAATGTAAGAATATAAAAAACTTTTGTTTGTAAAAGCATCTCTGTGCTCTGCTTCTTACAGTGAACATGCCCACCCATCTGCAGTGTTTGGATGTGCCCATGGTGGACAACAAGGATGGTGAGAACGCCTATCCTGGCATGATCACACACAGGATGTTGCATGTTGGATACATAGATGGAGAGATACGTGCAATGTGAGTTTTATGGTACTGGTTCTATGGTACTGGACTCACGGTTCTTTGTCTGTGGATGAATTATTTGTGTACTTGCTCATGATCACTCTATATTTGCTTGTCAGGGTGACTCTGGTAGCTCTCTGGGGTGTGTTGGAGAAGTTTGTGGCCTGGTGTCATGAGGTCAGGGCTGCCCTCAGTCCAACTCCCCCGGTGTCTATGTCAAAGTGTGCGAGTTCCTCTTCTGGATTGAAGACACTCTGTCAGCCTATCCCTGAGAAATGATAGTTTTCTCCTCTTCCTTCGATGACCTTTTCCGTATCTGTCAGTATTTACACCTCAGCTTCTCTTTTACATCTTTAATATTGCACCAAAAAGGCCACGTAAATCTCAAAACACAAGAACATGTCAGTTACATGTTTATTTCTATGTTATATATAAGACGGCTGGATAGGGTAATGTAGAGGCCTTCATTTACATGAATTTTTATTGGAATATTGGTTAATGGGACGAGGTAGCATTTTTCAACTATTTCATATATCTATCCTAGTTGTGTAATTAGCCTCTCTTATCTGTCCTCATAATTGAATTTTCCATCTTTTCCTTATTTATTTACTCATTCATTTATTTTCCTGGGAGGCTCATTAAATGCTTTAATTACAAAGAAGATGCCTTGTGAAACTATGTTTAGAAATTAGCGCTGAATTCACCGCTCTGATAATGGCAGTGTGATTACTGAACAGCAGGAGGCCGCAGAGGGACATTTTTCTCTCTGGCCCACCCACACCTCTCATTTTCAGCAGTGCAGCAGGCACAGTCTTTTACAGTCAGTTGTAGGACCAAAGCCATTGTTACATTCACTGAAGGTGGATTTCTTGTATGAGGTTTTCTCAGTTCCCAGTTATTTATTTGCTAAAGATATTACAGATTTCAGATGGTGCTTGTCGCTCAGGATGACATAGTTCTTGTCATCTCTCCAAGGTTAGCTTTGTCTTTTCTTTGTCTTTTTCCACTCTCCTCCTTTTCTTTATGTCTTCTCTCTTTGACTGCGCTGGAGGGTCCGATCCATGCTGCTCCACCTACACACAAGCACCGAAAAGAGGTCACTAAAGTACAAAAATAAAGTTGCGTACGAGAATAATGCGTGCAACAAGCATTCAAAATAATTTGTCAAACCTCTGGCTTAAATGTGAAAATAGCTAATTAAAAATTACTAAAACAGTTAAGACTGAGCATGACTTCCGGGTAAGAATAATGGACCTTTTTAACGGCAATCATATTAATTTATCCCAGTGGGAGAGCACAGGTGCAAATAGTGGTGCACCAGTAACTTATTCAAGTGAACCAGCATGCACAAAACCAGGGTCAGCCACCATTAATGCTCCTGCACCTCTGTCACAGTGCAAGTTTAAATGTCTGCTAGGGACAAAAAAGGCCAATACACATTATCGATGAGGTCATATGTGAAAAAAATGGGACCAGACACCAAAGAGCAATGGACATTTTTTCCCTACAAAAAAACCTCTAATATCATGAATGCTACCCTTTAGTGTTTTTGTACTATAACATGTTGAACATGTTTGAAAATGTCTGCTGCATAATGACTTGTTCAGTGCAAGACTTCAATCACATCCAACATTTTTTTTAAATCCTTCTTTCTCTGGGCCTGACTGTCACAGTACAGTCGAGTGTGTCCTTGTCAGATTTTTCATTTGCATCATAGAAAACTAATAGTAGTGGCACTCTTGCAAGCCTGCAACTCACAGTTTTGATAATGTCCTTTTGATGTATTTTCAGCCTGGCTCATTTAATTTCTAGTTTTCAACAAAATTCTTATGTGATGATTGAAAGTTTTGCATCCAGAGAGGAATTTTCATTGGTTTCAAAAGAAACGCTCACCAGTGATTGATAAGCTTTTCTTTTTTTAAGGTGTGTTTCAGCATTGTAAACACAAAGGAATCAAGATTCTAACATGCTTTAACTTACTTTCAACACTCTGCGAGGAGGAGGGAAAATTTACTTCTCTGAGGAATTCAGCGCTGTTTAAGACAGAAATACAAGGATAAATATAAATATGGGTGAATGAGGTGCTACGTATAAACTACAAAGTCAACATCATTTTGTCACTCTTTCCTGGTAAATATCAACAGCTCTGCATACTGTACACACTCAACTGAAAAGTAATAGTTTATTGCAGTGCGTTTCAGTGGAGCACCAAGATTCTTCTCCTCCTTGCTGACAAGCATGGAAAACAATTTTTTGTCATTGCAATGACTAAAAAAAAAGATAAAGTAACATCTGGAGAGGTTTTGATTTTTCATTGAAAGAACTAAAAAAAAGAAGGTAACAGGAGGTTTGTCAGACAGGAATGAGACAGTCCAGTATGCGACAAAAGAAAACCACGCTGTCAAAAGAATCCAGCAACACTTACACTAAGCTGTGAGTGGAGCTGGATGCTATATTACAAATATCATATTCTATAATAGGATACAATATACAATGTGTCAGCAGTATCAACGTCGGTAATTTAAAAAAAAGCCTCATATGTGAAAAATGTCAAAGGCTGCTCCACTACGCATACTCTCCTGTCTTTTTTAAAATTTTATATGCATCCCAGTAAGCACGACTGTATGAAAAAAATGAAGCTCTACTCTGAATGTTGCAGATGAAGTGTGAGACCGTATTATCTGCCTTCCTTTCATATAAGTTAGCCAAGTGTTTCCTATGCTAAAGGAGACACTTAAAGCAGCAGCGAGGTTCAAAAAGGGCCAGTTGTTGGAGATGACAGAAATACAGCAGAGTTTTAGGTTCCTTTAAAAAAACTGGAAGTGATTTTACCAAACGATTGCAAATCAAGCAGAGAAAAGTACTCTGAACCTTAGCAGCGTGCCCGAATTTTAAACTGTTCTAATGTAAGAACAGAAATTTGTCTGGTTTTACTGGTCTGCAGTTAGCAGCGTCTCACCTGTTTGTCTGTGGTTTGTGCCTGTGTGTTTCACTGCCACTCAGCCCCTGCAGAGGTTACAAAAACAGGTCATGACAATAATTGTGCAGGCAGCACGCTACTATGTTAAACATATTCACAAAACAGCTTGTGTGCATGAGTTCAAATTCCTGAGAGTTCAGTGTCTATGAGAACCAAACAAAATCAACATATCACATCATCAATCTGCCAAAAAAGCGTAATACAGCATCGACATAAATATATTCTAGGTACATGAGGGATCTTACCAAATAAGAGTCTGTGGATTTGGCCAGCTTCCTACTTTCAGATGTCTCCGACTGGTTGGAGGGATTTGGGTAGCGTGCAGAAGTGACATTTTTAGGAGGAAGAGGTGGAGCTCTGGTGTTGGAGCTGGGAAACTGGTATTCCAAACTCGAGAACTGTAGAAAAAATATGTTGTTAATTATTCAGTGACAGTGGGAAGCATTTTGTGATTTGTTTTTAAAACGAAGAACCCTGAAATTACGGCAAAATAGAAAAAGACAAACAAATAGAAGCAAAACAAAAGTCTATAGCCGTGCTAATGTCTCACTTTGTAAGGTTATGCAGTCCGTTCCTCAATCAAACATTGTGAGGACTTTGAATATTCCATTGTCTACAGTACATAACATCGTCAAAAAATTCAGAGAATCTAAAGAGTAAAGGCTAAAGAGGAGAAGGACCATCCAGGTTGTTATCAGTACTCAGCCTGAATCTCTGATGGTAAAGGGCAGTACTTTAGTGCTTATGGAATTGGTAACTTTCACATCTGAAAAGGTACTATCAGAGCTGAGAGATTTTCAGAAAAGGCCTTGCATATTTTAGTGAGACAATGTCAAACCACACACTGTGTCTATTACAGCAGCATGGCTTTGTAGTAGAAGAGTATGAGTGCTGGATCGTCTGTCTGCAGTCCAGCTCTTTCACAAATAGAAAACATTTGGTGCATCATGAAATTCAAGAAGACCAAATACCAACGAGCAGCCAGAATCCTATATGAATGGGACAACTTGCCTCTTCCAAAGATCCAGAAACTGGTCTCCCAAGTTCCCAAACTTTTACAGACTGTTGCTAAAAGAAGAGGGGACGTCACAGATTTGTGAACATGTGCATTGTAGCCTGTTGGCACTAACTGAAAAGTATATCTGAGAATGATAGATGAGCAATGGCTTTGCAGGTTTTTATTCACCTGCAGAGTACCAAATTCATTGCGATTAATCGTGGACAAAAAATATTTTCACCACATTTCGTGGCACTAAACACTAGAAGTGTTAGGCAATATCAGCCTGGAACAAAGTGGTGCAGGACCGGCTGGCATTTTAATCTGATGAAGTGGCTAAAATGAAAGAAAACTTAAGAGAAAATAAAAAAGTGAATTCACACACCTTTCTCAAGGCAGCCAGTTCCTTCACAACCAGCTCAATGTCCTCGTGGTCCTCATCCTCACCGTCGCCAAAACCCTCCTCCTCCCACTGAATGCTGCTCTGCAGGTAGGGCTCGATGAGGACGGACTCTGTTCCTCTGATATCACAGCGACAGTACGGGCAGGTGTAGCTAGCTGACTTCTGCTAGATAATTACCAACAAACAGTTGGGCAGAGTAACGGAAAGACCATATGAATGCAACCATCCACTGTCACTCAAAGTCTCACAAAAGTTTCATGTCTTTTGAACTGCATGTAGTGGAATGTGTTGAACTTGTCATCAAAGACAAAAGCTATGGTGGTGGAAAATACCACGTTTAACAGACACTGGAGACTGTAGTTTTCCACATTTGCATAACAGGTGACAATGAAGATGAAATGTAAAGTTTTAATTTCACCTTCACAGGCTTTGTGATTTTCAAGGTTTTGTTATCCTTCTCTGATACAGCTTTGGTGTAGAGGCTGGGTGTAGTTTTACATTTGTGACGGTCTTTGTTTTTTAAACTTACTGTTAATGAGGTTTGTTTAACCGTAATGAGGACTAGCTTACAAGTTTTCCATGGCCTGCTATCCATGAAACATATCTATTTTTCTTTTTAAGTTTATCTTCTCTCTCTCTCTCTCTCTCTATCTGACACACACACACACACACACACGCACACACACACGCACACACACACACACACACACACTTCTTACTCAAAGTGAATGTGACTGATACAGTTTGAGGAGGGTGTTAAGCTGAGCTCACACAGGAAGTTTTAAGCCAAATGTCAGGGCACGCTGCTCTGCACATTTTCAAAGAATTACACAACTCCTGAATTGACTGGGGGTGGGGTGTGGGAGTAGTTAGCAGCTCACTGACTGTAATTCTAATTAGATGTGTTTGATGTTGTTCTGTGCCAAAAAGAGGAAATGGGAAGTTGGGGAAGTCCCACTGAAGGAGCAACAGGGTTTGTGCTACATTGGATCAGCCAGAGGGACTCTCTACTATGCTGGGATTCATTGTCTTACTCTCAGGCAACTGATGACAATCTGAAGATTCAAAAATGTTGCAGATTAAAAGGTGTCAGGTATGGACTTGGATGAGCTGCTTTTATAACTTATTACAAATGCACACGTTTCAAAAACTGTTGTACGAAAAAAAAAAGAATACAGTTTGTAAAAAGTGACTTGATCTCAATGCCTTTTTGTCCAATTGACAGCTCGAATCTCTAAACAATGAAACTTACTGAAAGAAAATGTAGCAAAGGAAGTCACATCAGCTGATAGTTCTTTTTCTCCTTTTTAATTTTAGCACAGCTAAAATATTTTTCTTGTAATTCTACTAATTCTGTGGACTATTTAAATAACATATTTAAATTTATAGGTTTGCATGGGAAATACAAAGCATATTTTTGACACTAACCCCAAACCGCAGTCAAATAACCAGCATTGTTACAGTATGGTGTAGCCAGACCATAACCTACAAAAATACATCTAGTTTAGTCAACCCAGACTGTTTCACTTCACTAAACACAATCTGTTACGGTAATGGTATGTCCAATGTAACATGTGAGAACATGCGGGATATGCAGAATGGTGTGTGATATTGAAGATAGATATGGTCACATTAGATAAGTGGTTGGGGGTTCATACCTGCCAGACTGTGAGGCAGGGTTGGCACAGGAGATGCCCACAGGGCTGAATTCGAGTGTCTTTATCCCTCTCTGCGCAGATCTTGCATAGCTGGAAGGTGCTGCCAATCTCACAGTAAAGCTCGTACTGCTCCTATTGGGGGTGGTGGTTTGTCAGACAGATGGGACAGAGCAGAGAGCGTCTCAAGATATGATCTGTTTTGTCACGATAACCTTTCAAAATCCTGCTGGCAATCTGTTGTAAAAATGATAAAAAAATTTACATATGCTTACTTCTGTAACTATGACTTTTCCCCTTTGTGCAGGTTCATGCAAGCTTGTCAAGTCAGGGTTCACATCACGGCCATCTGGGTACAAGTAGCTGCAGCAGAGGAACACAAAGCACTTATAGAGGACACTTAAACTCAGGGAAGGATAAACCAGAGCCCCGTGTGTGTGCTCGTCCTAACCAGCCTTCTTTGAAGCCTTGAATGAGCGCTTGATAGAGAGGCGTGTTCTGGGGGATGGTCTGGATGATGCCACCTTCAGTGGTCACATGGCCAATAGCCCACTGGCCCATTCTTGTGCAGCTCAGACGAAAGATGTAGCTGGGAGGAAAAGATATCCTTGTTTTCAAGACAGGAAATCAACACTGAAATAAATCTAGAGACAATTGCATACTTATTGTAAGTAGACGGATACATTACGTGAGCATTGTTTTGTGTGTGCAGTGTTTTGCTGGGAAACCACATGGAATTCACATGGATGTTACTTTAACCTTTAAGCCACCTACCTAAATATTTTTCTAGACTGGTCACAGCCCCACTCTGAAACCCACAGGTCCCCAACCTACCGCTTTCATTGTGATACCAGACATTAAATGTTCTTTCGTCATGCAGAGGATCCACTCAATACTAGGTGGGTAGTCATCATGTAAAACTTATGTATCATTGCAATAATTTCAGATTAAATTCCTCTCATTGATCGGTGTAATGCTTTGCAGTGTTTTTCACGGTTTGCAAATTAGGAATTTATTTCAGATCTCTTCACCCAATTGATAATTGTGTCTCTGTTTAATCATCACCTAGTCACACTTGTGTTGTTTCTTTGGAAACTGATTAGAGACAATTAAGAATGTTATCTGAAAAAATTGAGCAAAACCCTGCAAAGTCTGAAACAGACCCTCATTTTTAGACACAATATTGATACTTCTTTATCTGTGTTTTCATTATATGACACCGTATTGGGTTTTTTTAGATGTTATAGAGTTATAAAGAACAGCATTTCTTGAGTAATGCCGAAATGTAAAAAAAAAAAAAAAAAACTGAAAACTTGGAGTTGGCAAACTGTAAATGTAAAATGGATGATACCCTCTCCAGGAATAAACTTTTAAAACTATTCATCCAGCATAAATGAATGCCTTTTGAGAACACTGAGATCATTTTGGCACACATTAGATTAGTTTTCTGAAAACATTGTGACTGTGCTCATGCTCACCTCCCAGGTCTGTGCAGATAGTGTTCCAGCCGAGCTACAACCTGGTCATAGGTGAGGAAGGCCATGTAGCCCGGATGGGTCACTGCTAGCTGGTTCCAGTTTCTTATAAGCGATCGCCAAGGCTGAAAGAGAAGTTGAAACAAGAAGATATGTACAGAAGCTGAAAGCGGCCTTGCCAGCTTTGAACACGAGTTGATTTGTCTGTTATCTCAAGCTAACAAAGCTTGTTTTCACTCAATTAGTTTTTTCAGGTTTGACAACATGAGAAAACGAAGTTATGTTTCTTGAGATGACTATGGTGAGTTCAAAAAAATGAGTGGTTCCAATGTTAACACCTAATTTCCTTGTTCCTTATCGCTGTCATGACAGCTGTGGAGAATCTATAACATTAAGTCATGACTTGCATCTGTAATTCTGCGGCACTGAGATTAGCAAATGAGACTGTGACGGTACAGTGAACTTTACACGACCAAATTTACAAAAAATCTCATATTATCACAGCAAAATAATTCTTTTTAATTAACTTGTTCTCAAGTTAATGACATAATTTTTGCCATTTTTCAGCTGGATGCACTGACGTTATTTGGTCCTGTTTCAGGTAAGAAGTGGAGATTCTTTCGTCTGCTTTTGAAAATGAAAACATTTCAGCATTAGAGGTGTTAGGGGAGCTAAACTAACTGACCAGGCCCAATCTTACCTCAAACTCTCAGCGATAAAAACTTTTTTATTTCTTTTTGATCTGGGTTTGTGCGAAGTACTTTTGACCAGTTAGAACGCTCACAGTTTTGGACCTTCAGAAGGTTTCCTTACACGTAAACCAAGCAGAAAGCCACTCAGAAGGGGGCCATGAGAAGAGTTCATATTTTGACATTTAAAAAAAACGCAAAACTTTCAAAGGGAACATGATATTATAAATATATATAATGGATATTGCAGATTCTAATTATTGAGTCACTTTTGCATTAGAGTGTTACAGGGATTGGGTTTGCATAGCACGATCCACACTGGGATACCGTGTCTCAACCTGGACTGTGTATTGCAATCGACTGCAGACCGTGTTGCGAGATGGGTGTTCTATTTGGAGGAAGAGGAGTAACAAAGTAAATAAGTGCCTGATGTAGAAGTGACATGGTGTTAAAAGCCACAATATAGCTCTTGCTTGAACTGCTAAGATCATTTTTAGGTTTGAGTAGTTTTAGATTGCAAAACATTCCCTCTTCTCACGGCCCCTTCTCAGAAGCTATTAACTTAGCTCGCCCACAGGAATCCCTAAAATATGTGTGGTCTGACAACCATCTACTATAGTTAAGACACTGAATACTACCGAGTACTTCTCAGAACCCCATTAATGACAGCAGTAAAAAATAATGAAATACTCCTTTAAGCTATTGAAAAATGACATGTACCAGACACACTCCGGCTTACCTGAAACAATCTTGTAAAAATGTCAAACTCAAACACCGAGACGTGATCATTACAGGTGAGATCAATCGTTGATTTCAGAGCCATGGACTCCATCCCTTCTTCAAATGGATGCACACTTCTCAGCTGCGCTTTAAAGCTATTCCACTGCACTATACACCTGTCAGAACATATCATTAAAATTACATGGGATAGGGGAAAAAAATCCTTAATCAAATTATTAATTGTGAAAATATCCCAGACTTACTTATTGCCAAAGGAGTGCCTCCAAAAATCCTCTGCCTCAGTCTTAGTCACCTTATAGGTGTCACCATGAAAGTATCCCCCTGGAAACATGCCCTTCAGCTCCCACAGCATGTGACTGAACAGCAAGGACAGTTTGGTCAGATTCCTCCTGAAAAATTAGAGATAAAGCAAACCTTTAGTGGCAGAAATATGTGTGCTTAGTTCAAAAGTATCAATCATTTCTGGTCTCATAGCAACTTGTGTTCTCAAGTCTTGTAATCCAGATGTTACAGCCTTTGGATATTTACATCTGCAGAAAAATCTACATTATCTTGTGTTTTTAATCTGCACACTTGCATTCTCTCTACATGACAGTATCTCTAAAATGTATTTTTTAAATATTTTATGCAGTTACATTAAGCGTTGCGCGGTTATATTCAGTAATCTATTGCACAGTGTCAGCTGAAATTAATCAAGTTTCTCAGATACTTTCCATAGATGCACACATATACACACTGACACACAGGCACACACACAGGCACACACACACAAACAAAGGCAAACACACAGGCAGTCCAGCTTGCAAACAGGATGCTAGCTGCTGCATACTTGTCTGTAAATACCACAAAATGTTCCAGTGGCCAGTGTGTCTCTTGGGCCCATTCTTTTGTTGTTCTTTTTTTTTCTTTTTATTTGAACAAACTCCCTTGTCTTTTTTTTTTGCACTTTTAAGAATTTAATCTTCATTTTGAGAATTTCTTTCAACTTTTTATGAGAACCCCTCTCACATAAGTCTTTTCCCCAGCATGCATATTAGTGCAACAGGTAATACCTCGTACATAAAGACTGCATATGAAATCAATTTAACATACTTTAACACTTGCAGCAGAACTTCTTTGACGACAGTGACACCTCATAATGACGCAGATCAGTAGCAAGTAAACATCCCCTCAATGTTTTATGCAATACATGATAACATACTGACAAATTAGGATAAATTACAAAATAATATATTCTCTTTGGTAACACATTTCTGATGCGACTCAAGAAGTCTCTCTTATTTCTGTCCACCGTCAAATTAGACAGACATTTGACGGTGTGGAAAGTGGTTGTAGATTCTTCACCTCAACGAGAAAAAAACCCTCCATTGAGTGCTGAGGAGAAAGGTGGTAGAGGAGGAGGTGGGAGGAAATGCGTAAGCCACATCTCTCGCTTTGGCTGGACCCATGTATGTAAAAATATATTTCAAAAGACTAAGATACAGTGGCGCAATTTACAGTCACAACACAAGGTAAATTTTTACTTTGGACACTTTGGACTTTGGACTTCAGTATCAGCTGCCATTTGCAAGTTGCAAGTGTGCTTTTGTTTGAAACAGCATGTTTCTCACCAGCTTGATCACAGTTTGGACCCTGATGCTATTTTTGAGTCTCTCTCATTATAAACTGTTGAGGAGTTTCTTAAAATTTAAGTCATTTATGTGTTACATTGCCAGTGTTTATTTGCTAAAAAAGTGGAAGAACTACACATTTTAATTGAAGTTTATATTTTGGAACATTTGCCACAGCCTTTACAGTCATACACAGACTGTTTTGTCTTATAGCTGTGGTAGTAAAATGTAACCACATTAGGGGAAGTGCTGCATATAAGTGATGTTTTCTGTCGTGTTGCTAATTTTGCTTGCCTGGATAAAATTAATACATACCAAAAAACCACCAAAAAATAAAATATTAAAGCAGGATGTTCCAAAAACCTGAAAGAGGATTTTAATACAATTCAACATATAAGCCACAATTCACATAACATAACAGTATGTGAATTTGCCACATGACTGCCCATGCAGGGCATTCTGCGGTGAGAAGCCCATCTGTTGTGCAAGAGGAAGATTCAAAACTGGCTCCTTATTTATAGATTCTTCTGAAAAATGTTCTCTGATCAAAGCTGTTAACAAAGCAATGAGCACGTAAAGTAAAGAGTGGAATCTACAGATGTGAGCTGAGCTCGGAGTGGCTTAACCAACCGGGCAATAGGGCTCAGGACAAGACAATCAGTTAAATCCTGATTTCATACTGCAAAACAAATCATTTCTCTGGAGGAAAATCTACCAGGAGACAAAGATTCGGAGTAAAGCTTGAACACGTGATTGTAGCAATAAGCATTGTTTTTCTGACATTAATCGCTCAGTGGAAAATACGTCTGAACTCGCGTATGGAAATAAATGATAATGATAACAATTCAGATTCAATGAAACTTAATAAATCTAATTAATGAATTACTACATACGCCACCAAATGTGTTGGCTTCCATATATATTCATTTGAAAGCAATATATTTGATTAACTTATTCGTATCTGTTGTTATATATTAAAATTTGAAGGCATTCAAAAAATCTAACTGATCAGAAGAAGCGCCTCAGTTGCAAGTTTTTACTACGCATAAGCTCATCAGACGGGGAGCTAAAATCAATGTTTGAAGAAACCAGCTAATTTCATGGCAAATCAATGCGCATATGAAGCAACGGTGAATTAACATCCATAAACTAATGATTTATTAGGTATGAAATAGTCACATAAAGCAATAGTAATTTTGATAATTACTTTATGGGGACAGACAGGAATTAATGATTTATGTCATGCATTGATCAATGCACTAAATCCTCATGTGTCTTATATTGACTCTTAGGTGACTTATTAGGTGTTTTATTTATACCCTTATCATAAAGTGTCACTCATTCTTTTAAGTAATCTAGGTTCAAAAATAAAAAGAACATGTTATAATCATTTTGTCACAAAACAATAAAATACATATAAACACTGGTAATCTCATAGTAATCTCAAGGACTGTGTAACACTTTTTACATGACAAAGCAGCTGGTTAATCTGTTAAGCAAACAGCTTGTCTTCAAAAGGAGAACATAAATAATGAGAAATAAAGAAAAAACACTCCCTTATATATGTCTGCTGTATAGCCTGTGCGTATGATTTGGTCATAAACAAAGAATATGTCTGTCCGGGGCTAGAATTTCTCTCTCTTCCAAACTCAAAGGAAGTTGTTGCTTTTTTGGTTTCATATTAGCATCACAAAGCATCACAAAGATCCAAGTTTGGCCCTTTTTCCACCTTCATCATTAGTATTCCCAACAGGAACATGGGAACACAGCCCAAAATCCAATTAGAAAAAAAAAAAAAAAAAAAATCGCTCTGTTTGGAAACACCCACATTAGCCAAAGAGTAAGCTTACATAAGATGCTCATTTTAGTGCACACAGTAATGAATATGTTTAACTTCTGAGAACCAGGGACTGTAATTTATTTTGCAACATCTTTTGCACCATCTATTTAGGCTCAGCAAGTGTCCTGAGACGGGTTGAGACCTTCATCTTAGCTGTCAGCTGTTAAGTCATGGCTTTGTCCATTATCTAAGCTATTCTAAATGTCTTTTTTTCTTTTCATTTTTCTATTTCTTTCTATTTATAAGCATAAGCTGTACAAAAAGTATCAGTCCCGGGTTCCCGGTAGCAGATTTGAGGGGTGTATGCGCCTTTTATGCGACTTTGGATCACAGAGTCAATTAAACCTGTAATCAATTTAAAAAAGATTCCGCACATGCAAATTCTGAGTTTAGCACTTTAAACATGCAAATGTAAAACTCTTTTCATCTTTTCATTCAGCAATCGAATATAGCGGAGTGGTATGAGGAATATCAGATCCGGATATCTCAAAAAGAAGGGCGAACATTATCAAATCTCTGCGTTGCGTGAGCTCACCCTTGAAATTTTTCAAAAACATAAAATAAGATTGGTTTTCTGGTTAACAAACTAGCACTTTTTCCTATAATGTATGTATTTGATTTGACTCATCAGTTAATCATTTAGGCTATGAAGTATCCAAGGCAGTGAAAAATACCTATTAGAAAGATGTAAAGCCCAATGTGATTCAGATTAAATTTTTTTTTGCATTTGTAACAGCACTTAACCCAGAAAAATGGCAAATGTTTTTTTTGTGAAAAAAAAAGGAATATCAACATTTTTTTATTTTAGTGGCTATTACAACTAACCTTAAAAAACACACAATAATAAAAAAAAAAGCTGATTACTGAATATATCAAACATGATCTAAATTTTTTTTACATCGTTAAGATGCAGAACGGAGATTAGAAACTGATTTGAATAATTCGGTGTGATTTCAAACCATCTAACACGTGCTCACTCTGGTGTTTGAGAGTAATGCAGAGGCCCTCTTACCTGTAACTTGATGTCTCATCAAATATCTTCTCCCGCCCTTCTTTAAATATCAGCACAGCTCTGTCCGTCTTATCCAGCAGGTTTCTGATGTGGACTCTCAGGTATTTGGCTTCGTCTCCCTGGGGCACCTGGCCTCCTGTTGACCAGGAGTCTTGGTAGGGCTCCCAAACTTGTGTTAGCAGGACTGAGGTCTCACGTACCAGATCTGGCAGGTATGGTGGACTGTTCTTCAAGCCCAGTCGGGGGTTTGTGCACAGCTCGTGGAGCTTTTCCAATCTTTTGAGGCTCTTGTCCACCAGTCGTCGATCGCCGCTGGTAGGGGGCTTGGAACTCAATTTTGGGCTTTTAGAGGCTCCTGTACTTCCTCCCTCCATCATTTCAATGTTTGTGTTTGAGACCGAAGTGAAGCAAAACTATCTTAAATGTCAGTCTGTGAGTGTATGCAAGGGGGTGTGGCGTCAGGTCAAGAGGTGGGAAAGTTCAACTTTGAATATTCAAAACTAAATGCAGCTATTGATGGTGGCTCACGTTTTTGGGTTGTCTTTACAATTACATTTATGAATCCTCAACATGATATGTAAAGAATGCATATCTTCTTTAAACAGCATTTGAAGTTGATCACCTAACAGTCAAATAGCATTACATCGTCAAGCAAAAGATGACAGCTGCAATTCTTTAAAAAAAATGCTTAGCATTTCCAGGCAGAGCCACAGCGGCTGTACATTCCTAGCTACTCGCCCTTTTGTGAGATCATCAGAAAAATGCTAAAATACAAGACCTGTATTAGACAGTCTGTTTTTTAAAAAGTGTTTTACAATAGAAATGAAAAATGAAAACAAAAAACACCAGGGTTTGAGATGGACACTCAGCCCTCCAAACAAGTCAAGCTTTTACAGTCTCACCCCCCCCCCTCCTCCTTTTTTCTCTCCAGCATTCACATTTAGCCATGCGTACAAGCCCACATTTTAACAGCCTACTCTGCTTACCAGCATTTATCTCAGCAGCACAACAGTCCTACAGTCTCAGGGTCAAAAGAGCTGGCTCATCAACATGCAGAACGGTGGAAACATGCTCTCTGTCATGGCCTGAAACATAACTGCTTCTTCTTAATCTCTAAATGGCACCCTCTCGGTTCTCACTCGTGTTGGTTCAGCCTTTGATTGGTTTCCTGGTTGCAGCGAGACAAACAGGTTTGTTTTCTTTGCTCTACTGTTCGGGGAGACAAACAGAGAGAGAGAGAGAGAGAGAGAGAGAGAGAGAGAGGGACATGGGAGGGAGGGACATATAATCAAACATTTACTAGAATGAAAGCTGTTTTTCCAACAATAACCCTTTGTACCCTGATAGGTAGATGACTTAGAGTCATGTGATAAAAAAAAAAGTTCTAAGCTGTTATGTATCAGGCATTAAAAAAAATAAAAAAAATAAATCTGGTCCTCACCAAGTCTTACCAGATTGCGTAAATACAATCTCAATTGAAGACGGCACATGATATTTAACACTGTGTCATTATTTATTCAATAAAAACTGCGGAAATGCAGAAGCAGTATTCAGAAATCTAAGCGCCCCTTAACTGCTGCCATGGAGATAATATGGTAAGAATCAGCTGGGTGCTGCTAATCAAATACCACTGATTGACTGATCTTCAACAAGTGTGAGCACCTCTATAAAAGCAGAAGTTCTGTCAATTCACTGGCCCAGATCATTCAGATGTGTGTTAACTCAATGCCAACGAGAAAAGACATCAGCAATGATCTTAGAGGAGCAAATTGTTGCTGCTCATCAATTTAAGAAAATGTTATAAATTGGTTTTATTCTTAGACTTTATGTATTCATATTCTGTTGTTTACTAAATAATCTATGTTCCTAGTTTGTACTTTTACACTCTGCTCATACAAACGCAATGTATGTCCAAGACTTTAAGATGACGTAGCGGGATAAAATAACTGGGTCAGATAAAGCGTCTCTATTAGGACAGATAGGTCTGGTACAGTAGATGCACGCCTGAAACAACACTCACACACACATCGTTTATCACATCCAAAGAACATGACGAAGACAGTGGATGGCCTGCTTATATCACTAGCAAATGTCCAATTATACTTTGTCGAGTGTAGTTACAACCTCTGTGAGATCAAGGCGCACATAAATATGAAATGTTTCTGGATATCGGGGCTCGGTCTGACGGAGGCCCTGCGAGGGCTCTGTCACTCCGAGTCCAGCGCTGCTATACTTCACATGTAACCACTAATAAATACTTTATTTAACTTAAGATTTCTCCAGCTTGTTCTTGGGCTTCCAAAGAAAGAATCGGGCTAACAAAAAGATTATAAGGAGATTTCCAATTTGTTGTAGAATGAGCCCATTGTGAGTCCAATAGAATGAGTCCATCATTCTACAGAGAGAAAGATCATTCACAAGTGGAAAACATTCGAGACAGCTGCCAATCGTCCCAGTAGTGAAAAAAGAAAAGAATCAAGGTGCTGCAACAAGTCAAAGTCCAGACCTTAATCTGATTGATATGGTGTGGCAGGACCTTAAGAGAGCTGTGCATAAACCAATGCCTCAAACCTCGGTTGAACTAAAGCAACGTTATAAAGAGGAGTAATTTGAGTTCGTATTTACCCAGTCTTAAGATCTGGTTAAGGACCCCATGATTTCTCATCATGTCCAGTAAATAAAACAGTAGAACTGAAAGTGTGTGTAGGCTACTTAATATTTAACATGACAGTAGTAGCAGACAAGATGCTTGTAAAAAGCAAAAATTGGCCAATTTACGATAATTTTCACCAGTCTGTCGGCCAGAACCACGGTTTACTGTATAATTAAATGAGTTCAGTTGGCATTCACTAGAATTTGACACAAACTCTTTCAGTATATTTGCATGCTGCTCTGTCAGCAGGTCCGCCACAGTAGCCCACACAGGAATATCTTCAAGTGTGGTATTGATTGGTATCATTTTTTTGGCACAGACTTTCACGGTGTCCTAATTACTTTGGTCATCATCCTTTTCCTCCAACACCATCACAGGCTTGGGGTTTGTGTTTCAAATTAAAATGGATTTCCTTGAAATTTGATACCCAGGTACGTGCAACGTTCGGCTGAGCTGCGATATCTTTGATGATTCCTTAACTTCTGCTTTTAGGTCTTAAATTTTTAACTTGTTCAATGTTTTTGGCTTTTGGCCTGCAATGCCTCCCATCAGCCTCAGCTGTACTTTGTGTTTGTTTATAATTAGAGACTGCTTGCAGGCAAGCAAACAAGACTGGAATATTTTAAGTCAGGAAAAACAGAAAATACTTGTTTTTTCAGAGGGTATTAAATACTGACCAGAATGAACAGAACATTTAATGAAAGAAATACATCGTCTTCTATGGCTAAATACTGTATGAATATCTTCAAAACAATCATATAGTTGTAGTATATCAATGCAAAAGATTAAATCTAATATTTTATGAATGCATACACTTATTTGAAACACGACCAAATAATTTCAACACTGCATAGGAAAACTAGCGTCACTACGTGCAAAACGTGACGGCCAGCACTTCTTAACTTTTGCATCCACAAGGGGGAGAAACTCACTCAAACTGAGCGCATCCAGTTTCGTTATCTCTGCAATCTCATCATTTCACCCACTACTATTTGAGTTTCCAAGTTCATTTGTCAACTGAAGAGTGCCCATATATTTCTAGACGCAATGTTTTAAATCTTCTTTCTCAGAAAAGATAACTGAGCATGCAGCAGTGGCAGTCCCATTGCTGCAGAACACAAAATATAAACCTACAAATATCCAAACCACTCACAAGTGGAAGCGATAAGATGGTCCGACGGTTCAGTTCCGGATATTTTCATGAATATGTGTATCAAAAACTCAGTTCCTTGAACATACTGTATTTTAGGAGCGGGGTTGCACCTTAGCTGTCTTTGCACAAGGGGGCCTCATTTCATTGTGCTGGATCTTGGCCTGTTATCTTGTGAGTTCAGGAGGGAGCAGTCTCTTAAAATACTGTTTCTTCTTCAATTTTAGAGGGGTAATGATGACATTTCCTGTTGATGTGTATGTAGAAAGGTCAGAGTCTCAGCTTGTCTCTCATTCTACAGTAAGCTGCCTCACTTCTGGAGTAGACTGACTGTATAAAAAAGAAAAGAAAATTCAAATATATGTTTTTGATAAACAGTGAAACACAATCCCAGACTGGGCCATAATGGTTGAATGCACTGACAGCTGCAGAGCATGTCTGTGCAGTGTCAGGGTGTTTTAGGGACTTTAGACACCAAGCTTGACTTTCCGTTGCCCACTCCACACTTCAGTGGAAAGAGGAAAGTCCCAAATTGACCCTGGTAATCAGAACCTTGTTGAGGGTGGAGCAGGATAAGATTAAAGACAAGGAGATGACTTGTGATGTTTGCTTGTGTGCGAATTTGCAGGGCTGTACTTAGACTTTATTATCAGGTAACACGGCCACATGCAGCCGTGGAAACTATTGATGAGTCAGTCCCACTAAATGGGCATCCACACTATTTTAATCTCTTTACTCCCTTCTCTATGGTTACTTGAGTTTAGCTTTGACTCCACGTTGTGATAATGTCAGTACCCCTAAGGTAACAGACAAAATGAACACATTGAAGACCTGACACACAGTGTTCACGTAATGGACTGCAATCTTAAAGATTAAGGCCTGCTTGAGCTTTTATAGAAATACTTTTACAGCTTGAGCTTTATGAGCTCACATGAATTCACAGAAATAAACACAATAGTGTTTTTGAATATGATATTCCAACGTGCCATTACCAGAAGCAGTGCACATCGTTTGCAAAAGAGAAGCATCAGTCTCATTGTAACAGAACTCGGAAAACACTGTGTGTTCTTATCTGAAATCAGGTCAGCAAAAAGTGGATGTGGAGTAATAAAACATGGCATGATGCACCAAAACACGTGATGAACAACACACAAATTAGGCTACATAATTGCAAATTTCTTTCATGTCAGCAGAAAAGGCCACAAAAAAAAGAAGTTTACCTGTTCTGGGTCTTTTTGTCATTATTACAGTTTCTTTATTAGTGCCTGACAGTAACTACTTTAAACCACCTTAAATAGCCTACAGTCTGCCCAATTTAGTTTGAAAGTGTAAATCTGCATTGGGCCAGCTTTGCATTAACAGGTCTCTCAACTTAGATCTAAACTTACATCAGAGCATACTGTCATTAATGCAGCTGCAAATTGCCTGAGACAATTTTCACTTTAGGCAACAGACTTTGAACTTTTATTCATAGCCTGTATATTATACAGCCGTTTCCCAAAATGCACTGAGAAATGTATAGGGCTCTTGTGGTTTGTCCCATATTTCAGCACATTCATTTTCACCCTTGTGCCCGAACCGACAAGAGCACCGAGCCATTCACTCCTTATCCTTCTTGAGAAATACAGTGTTAGATGTATTGAACTTGCATGCAAAACAGACAGATGTCAGACAAGTCGGAAATGGAAGAATTACTTAGAATTCAACGCGGTGTTAACCCCTTCCCTCCCTCATTATTGCTTCGATCACTTAGTTTCGGTTTAAAACGAAAGTACCGTCAAGTGTCAAAGTGGCGTTCATTTAAAGATCAGCTCTGGCGCTGCTGCACCGTTCCTCATTACTGTAAGCCTAGGTGCGCTGGGATACACACGGTGTCCACTAAATTTATCTTCTTTTTTTCTTCGTGTATATATTTACACGAGTCTATGAATTTGAACGCTTATCTAAATTACATCAGTGACCAAAAGGAAACGGGGGTAATGGTTTGATTTGATCGCTACCCATTTGACTTTATAGACATGGGAATTCCACACAGTTGGCCACTTTGTTTTGTCTGGTTCAACTTAAACCTCCCCTGAACGCTGAGAGGTTGTGTTTTCACGCACACATCTGAAACTTCTTCAGTTGATGCCGAGGGTCATGACCATGAACCTCCAGCCGGTTGCCACCGCACCGCTGGATTTGAGCATCACCAATCGCAGGAACACCGGGTCGAGGACACCAGAGCGCACGGTTTGCGCCAGAGACTCTCGGGGAACAGGGGGGTCGCCTGCCCCTCCTGCGTGCACGGGGACGGGCAGTTCAGAGCCCCGCAGCCCCTCGGGGAGAGCCTCACCGGGCACAGAAACTAGTGCAGCCTGCAAACGGCCAGCGGGCAGATCTTCCTCAAAGCTTCCCTTCAGGAAACGTCCGATTCCCGTCGAACCTGAGACCCGTAATAGCCCCTCGCCGGCTCCACCTGGAAGCACAGACGGCCCCTCGCCAGCGGGAGAGACGAAATGTAAATTGCAAAAGAGATTGGACGGTCGTTTGGACAGAACCGCGGATGAAAGCAGGGCTGCTGTAGCACCTGTGACCCCGAGGCACATCCAAGAGTCAGCGCAGAGTCCAGAGGGATATCCCTGGTGCTTTCTGCACCCACTTAACTACGGTAAGCATCGCCAATGCATTTTTAGACTTTTTTTCAACGTGACAAGCTACATCTTATTTTGTGATTTACTTGTAAAAACCTATTTGTATATTCAATCCCTAAATGTAACAATAATTGCAAGGGTATTGCATGGTTTGGTGTAGTGAAAGAAAGAACGTCACGTTATCTCCTGCAGTTATTGCTTTCCTTTTCAGTGGAAAAAATGATCTTATGAATATTGTATCATATAAGCAAAATAATCATAGTTTGTAGCCTACTGACACTGTTTTGTTTTATGACACAAGCTGCCAGGGCTGAAATTATCTCAGCAGTTATCACATTTGAGCAGAATGCTAGAGTCACAGATGATGAAGCAGCCGCAGCTGAGAAAATGTCCTGTCAGCTATTCTGCAGCCATCCGTCCTCAGTTAACTGAACTGTGGCTTACTGGGTCAAGTCATAACTGAATTTTGCACTCTCACACCTTTGACTACATGCAGTGTAGCCCACTTCCTTAATACAAAAAACAAACTAATAGTATGTCGTCATTTGTCCTTTTTTCCTCTTCTCTGCCTCTCATCTTATCTGCCTTTCTCTCTTTTTTTCTGTTTCTGCTTTTTTTCTCTTTCCAGGTCACTACCCCATGTACTGCCTGCCGGTCCCAGAGCCGCACCATCCGCTGGTCCACCAGACTGAAAATTTGCTGGCCGGAATCTCTCTGGCAACACATCAAGATGAAGATGGAGACACGTATGTTGAAAAACAAAAAATTCAAAATGACTTCAACTGGAATTTTTGGTGTACAGTAGGCTATAAGTTAAACCTGCTCTCCTACCCATCCGCATTCAAGTCACTGAAGCTCATAGGAAACTGAAAACTTCACCATGATTCATCCCCATTATGCATTTACATAATCATAGAATTTTAGTCAGACGGACTATTGTGTTGAAACTCGAAACTTGGCTCAATTAACAAATCTGAAATCCTGCCACATTATAAATAGTCATGAGATTTCCAGTAGATTCTGAGGATTCACTGACCCAGGTTACATTTCTGTCTATGAAGACCAGAATTTAGTTTTTCTGATGCGCTGCACCTAATTAAACTCAGCTTGAGTGTTTAACATCTAGTGACTAGCAGTGACTAGTCACTTGCTACAAAACAAAATGTCTAAAATGGATGCACATAGTGATTTATAAACTGATATAGGCCACACAAATTCTTTTCAATTTAAAAAAAACATACTGCAGTGATTAGCAAATCATCTAAACTCTATATTTGATTGAAAATAGTTATTTTACTGCTTTGTTACATCAACTCTTCTTTTATTACTCTGTAAGGGTGTGGCATCACTTGTAGTTTCGAAAGCAAAATGTTTTCCCATTCTTGCTTGATTTGGGATTTCAGCAGCTCATGAGCCTGAGACCGCTTTCTTGTATTTTTTGTTTCATAATGACTCAATTAATAAGTGGGTGACAGCTCTTGAATGCATGCAGGCCTCACTGACTTTTATCATGCAGCCATGCTGTTGTCATGCCGATTGTGGTTCGTCATCGTCTTTCTGAAATAAGCAAGACCTTTTATATTGTTCAGCTTCTCTGGTGCCTTTGTGGATGCATAACCTATCCATGCCATGTCCAGTGATGCATTCCGATACTACGATACTAGACAAGGTCAGTCGGTGTCACACTTTGTGTGTAACTGCACAGTGTTTTTATCCATTGCCCCTAACAAATTGAGATGGTGGCCCACATTTTGATTGGCTCCAGTTTCCTCAATTCAACATCTGAGGGACTGATGCTTTTTTAATATTTGGCCTGTATTTAAAGGCTGTGATGAACCTAAGGGAGGCTCTCATCATTTAATGTCAATCAAACTGCGCTCAAGTGGGTCAAATGCAGGTTAACTTGTCATCGTCTTTGCTGTCTGTTTTTGGACAACGGACAATTTTGAGAGAACATAAATTCACAAAGTGAACAATGCAGGTTTTAGCAGAATATCGGGGAAACTACCACATAGGAGAGGAAATGTTGGTACAACCGAGACTGGAAAACTATTTACAACTGGGGGAAGCCAGTGGGAGGTGATACTCAGATTTCTTACGTTTTTTTGCTAGGGTAATTTTTCAGTTTCTCATGGGGAGAAATATATCATTAATCAACACAGCACATATGAGTCAAACAAGAGGCATGAAACTCAAAATGAGCTTCATCAATCTATGGATTCCTGCTGAAACCACAAAATGACTACCAGGCAGAAAAGGTAGCAGCAGCTGAGATAATCAGCATTTGCCACACAGTGCAGCGCTTTGAATCATACGGGTCAGCAGATTGTGAAAACAAGTGGTCAACGATTTCCACGGTAGAATTGACAGCATTGAAGCTTGACTGGGTTCCTTGTGAATACATTTCTCCAGATACTTTAAATTAATCAATGATATGCTTTGTGGTACATAAGGAAATCCCTGGAATTCTTTTGCAGTTTTACCTTAAGCAACTTTAATATTTTAAGATATTGAACTCTTCGCAGAGTGGAGAAGCCTTCCTTATCTTTACTTCTTCAAGACTCAGACTTAATCTTGGATGTTCTTATACTTTTTTTTTTTTGGCAAGGACATGGCAAGTAAGTTCTAATATATAAACCACTGGCAGGATTTATAATGTGATGAAATATCAATATTTTAGTTCAGAGGCAATACGCAGACTGTTGCTTTCTTTGCTTCGAGTTTGTATGTCTGATGTACCTTTGAAAGGAGCACTGTTGTCATGAACCCTGAAACTGAGCAGGTCATGCCAAAAAGGAGTCTATACTGATGATTCACTAAGGGTTGACCCAAACAAGACTAGTTTCAACACAGAACTATCTGACATCATAAACCAAACTTTTGGTATTGCGCAACCTGGATGTTAGATATTTGGAATATCATCTCAGTTTATAGGTTGGGACTTCAGTGACTCACCTTTATTGAATCGGTACAGTAAGCACGCCACCCTTTCTCCTACCTCATCCAGCCAAATTCTTCACTGCTGTTTTACTTCCTGTGAGGAAATCTTGCTCAGTGTTAATCACGAATGATTCACCAAATACCAGCGGTGATTCTAATCTAAAAAACCAAACTGAAAGCTATAGGTTTTAGCTGCCAGATTGAATATGAAATGCTTCTGAACATAGTGTTGGCTAATGTACGCTGAACAGCTTATAGTTGACAGTTGACTAGTCTCTTGAGGTGTGGGACGGGGGCTGAGAATGATACCGTCCACAGGGCATTGAGTCTTCAGAGCACATGGATGCAAATACTAAACTTTAACGCATGGTTAATTGACTTTTTTGTGCAGGCTCAGCACCCACCCACACACTTAACTAAGATGACAAACAGATACAAGAACACAAGGGCACACTCACACACAGTCATGTGACTGAAAGCAAAGTATGTCCAAGAATTAAATGACTCTTTGATGTTGCAGTTTCAAGAAGCATCAGCGTGATTTGCATCCTCTCAAAACAAACTCGTGATGACCAACATCTTGTTGAGCCATAAGTCCTGTGACATGCCACATCTGCTCAGTGTACCAGATATAACCAAAGCAAGGCTGTCATTACCTGAGAGTGGAAGAAAATTAAAAAAAAAAGAAGCAATGTATCTTGACTCAAAATGGCCATGGTAAAAATAACTTTATTTTTTTGTCTTTGAAAAAAAAGAAATTTGTTTCATTCTTTGTTCCACTTGCCTGAATACATATTTCACATGCACCAATTTCATTATCATCTACTCACCTCTCTCATGTGAATACGGTAAAAAGCGAACGTGAATATTGAATACCTTAGATGTGTGATGCCTACAATTCTTGTTGCTTTGTGGTTGCATGAACCTTTGTGTGAATTCTGCAGAAAGAAACTCATCCTTGTCCTTTTTCTCAGACTGTACATAGACAGCTTTGTGTGCGTGCATGCATAATGCAAGCGATGGTGTTCACGCCCCTCTTACGTCAATGAGCCCCTTTAGTTTCGGGAAAACCAGTGAGAGTTCGGTTTTTAACATGATTGTGGTTTTTCTCAGGTGTCTCTCTCTCTCTCTCTCTTTTGTTCTCTCTGTTTTTAAATGAATGGGCTCAAAAAACCCAAACATCCGCTCCCCACTTCCTCATTTACCGCTTCCTTTCTATCGGCTTCATCTCTATCTCTTTCTCCTTTTCTATTGTGTGTAAATGCTATCATTTGCACTTGTGTAGATGTGTTGGTTTACTTTATCAGCAAATCCCCTCGTGCTTCCAGTCAGTCAGTGGAGTTACCCTCTCAATAATACTAATGTATGAGTTCAGTAATACTTGAAGTATAAAAATGCCTTGACCACATGGTGTTGCTATAGAAAAATTCAGGAAATCAGCAGGATCTTTAGGATGTATCGTATTAGGACTGCGAGTGTCGTTGAAAATATTTCTACTAATATTTTATATATGAGTGTAAGAGATAAAAAAGCAGAGATTAAACAAAATGAATAAGATTAATTTTCTGTATGGAGATATCTGATCTGTATTTGATTGCTCTGTAAATTCTCCAGCTGAAAAATCCATTGAGAAGGGCTTACTTCTCTTTTCTTCTCCTTATTGTGGGAGAAAAATGATGCTATTCCAGAAGTGTCGAAAGGTAGGCTTGAAAGCAACTGCACACTTTTTAGGGGTGTGCATTTCAAGTGGAAATATTATTTCAAACCACAGGGAATGATTTGATGGTCATTTACCCTTTTCACAAAGCTTGCTCATTTGGCTATTACATTATTTATTAATGGAATGTTCTGATTAATATCGTGCAAAATGGGTCAAACATCGTCATACTTGTTAAAAACTATTTCATACATGGGGCGGTCGGTGGCGCAGTGGGTTAAGCGGCCGCCCCATGTACAGAGGCTACAGTCCTCGCTGCAGCTGGCCCTGGTTCGACTCCCGCACCGAGAGGCCCTGTGCTGTGTGTCTTTCCCCTCTCTCTGCCCCCAGCTTCCAGTCTCTCTCCAACTGTCCTCTCATTAAAAAGGCATAAAAAAAATGTATTTAAAAAAAAAAATACTTAAAAACTATTTCATCCATCCATCCATTATCTTCCACTGGTCCGGGGATCGGGTCGCGGGGGCAGCAGCTTGAGCAAAGAGACCCAGACGTCCCTGTCCCCGGCCACTTCCTCCAGCTCTTCTGGGGGGACCCCGAGGCGTTCCCAGGCCAGCCGAGAAACATAGTCTCTCCAACGTGTCCTGGGTCTTCCCCGGGGCCTCCTCCCAGTGGGACGAGCCCGGAACACCTCACCAGGGAGACGCCTGCCAGGAGGCATCCTAACCAGATGCCCGAGCCACCACATCTGACTCCTCTCGATGTAGAGGAGCAGCGGTTCTACTCCGAGCCCCTCCCGGATGACCGAGCTTCTCACCCTATCTCTAAGGGAGAGCCCAGACACCCTGCGGAGGAAACTCATTTCGGCCGCTTGTATTCGCGATCTCGTTCTTTCGGTCACTACCCACAGCTCGTGACCATAGGTGAGGGTAGGAACATAGATTGACCGGTAAATCGAGAGCTTCGCCTTCTGGCTCAGCTCCTTCTTCACCACGACAGGCCGGTGCAGAGCTCGCATCACTGCAGACGCCGCACCAATCCGCCTGTCAATCTCCTGCTCCATTCGTCCCTCACTCGTGAACAAGACCCCGAGATACTTGAACTCCTCCACTTGGGGAAGGATCTCATTCCCGACCCGGAGAGAGCATTCCACCCTTTTCCGGCCGAAGACCATGGTCTCGGATTTGGAGGTGCTGATTCTCATCCCAGCCGCTTCACGGCTCGTCATCGGCTGCGAACCGCTCCGGTGAGAGCTGAAGGTCACGGCCCGACGACGCCAACAGAACCACGTCGTCCGCAAAAAGCAGAGACCCGATTCTGAGGTTGCCAAACCGGACCCCCTCAATTCTGTCCATAAAAATTATGAACAGAATCGGTGACAAAGGGCAGCCCTGACGGAGTCCAACCCTCACAGGAAACATGTCCGACTTACTGCCGGCAATGCGGACCAAACTCTGACACCGGTCATACAGCGACCGAACAGCCCATATCAAGGGGTCCGGCACTTCATACTCCCGGAGCACCCCCCACAAGAGTCCCCGAGGGACACGGTCGAACGCCTTCTCCAAGTCCACAAAACACATGTAGACCGGTTGGGCGAACTCCCATGCTCCCTCCAGGATCCTGCGGAGGGTATAGAGCTGGTCCACTGTTCCACGGCCAGGACGAAAACCACACTGCACCTCCTGAATCCGAGATTCGACTATCCGGCGGAACCTCCTCTCCAGTACCCCCGAAAAGACCTTACCAGGGAGGCTGAGGAGTGTGATCCCCCTATAGTTGGAACACACCCTCCGGTCCCCCTTTTTAAAGAGGGGGACCACCACCCCGATCTGCCAGTCCAGAGGCACTGCCCCCGATGTCCACGCAATGCTGCAGAGGTGTGTCAACCAAGACAGCTCCACAACATCCAGAGCCTTGAGGAACTCAGGACGGACCTCATCCACCCCCGGGGCCTTGCCACTGAGGAGTTTTTTGACCACCTCAGCAACCTCAGCCCCAGAAATGGGAGTCCCCACGTCCGAGCTCCCCAACTCTGCTTCCTCATCGGAAGGCGTGTCGGTAGGATTGAGGAGGCCCTCGAAGTATTCCCCCCGCCGACTCACGACGTCCCTAGTTGAAGTCAGTAGAGCCCCGCCCTCACCATACACGGTCTTGACAGTGCACCGCTTCCCCCCCCTGAGCCGCCGGATGGCGGACCAGAATCTCCTCGAGGTCGTCCGGAAGTCGTTCTCCATGGCCTCCCCGAACTCCTCCCAAGCCCGAGTTTTTGCCTCAGCAACCGCCGAGGCTGCGTTCCGCTTGGCCTGTCGGTACCCATCAGCTGCTTCCAGAGTCCCACTGGCCAAAAAGGCCCGATAGGACTCCTTCTTCAGCTTGACGGCTTCCCTCACCACTGGGGTCCACCAGCGGGTTCGGGGATTGCCGCCACGACAGGCACCGACCACCTTACGGCCACAGCTCCGGTCGGCCGCCTCAACAATGGAGGCACGGAACATGGCCCATTCGGGCTCAATGTCCCCCACCTCCCCCGGGACATGGTTGAAGCTCTGCCGGATGTGGGAGTTGAAACTCCTCCTTGCAGGAGATTCCGCCAGCCGTTCCCAACAGACCCTCACAATACGTTTGGGCCTGCCAGGTCTGACCGGCTTCCTCCCCCACCAAAAAAAGAGCACCTGATGCTTTGGTTATAAATGCAACAGTGCATAGTTGTGGTAAGCTTATGGCATGCTAGCTTTACCTAAAAGCGTTTGTGTTTTTAGAAGGACTTCCACACAGAGGTGTTTGCCGGCTGCGTTAAAAAAACAGTTCAGCGCATTAGCGCTTCGGTGGTTGTAAAGCATTACTACCAGCTGCTGGTATAGCTGCTGGAATAAAAAATGTATTCATATTGAGACTTTAGCCACATAAACTATTCAATATCCATCCATCCATCCATCCATCCATCTATTTTCTATATCTGCTTAATCCAACTCAGTACATGTTCTCAATTGATTTAAACGAATACAGTTAAAGGTGGGGTAGGGGTTCTTTTTCTGGAGCATTTTTTTACATATTACTTGAAATACTCTTCACACCCCCATTGCAACCAATTAATTAAAAGTTTTGACACAAAAATGAAAAGTTTTAGTGGCCTCTAGAACAAACAATCCAGGAAAAACACTATCCAATCATACTAAACGGACTGTTAACGATGATTGGATTCTGATGCGTCTATCAAACTGCAATCTGCTCCTCCCTCCCCCTCCTTCCCCCTGTGCGCGTACCCTTCTTCGTGAACGAATTACGCGTGCCCAGAAGCTTGGCAGGAAGCTAAACTAGAGCCAGCTTGGCTAGCACCTAGCATTATTAAACGGTTAATTATGATGTTGAAAGGTATTTTCTTACCTGTGAATCTGCCATGAGAAAAAGTTAGCAAAAGTTAGCCAAATCAATCGATGCTTGCTGTCAGAACAGCGCTCGTGCACCTTCGTGCTCGTGAACAAGCATTGCGCGTTCATGTACTCTTGAGGCGTGGCTTCGGGGGGAAGTCTGAATAAAGGGGTTGGGACTTTTGACCTGTGTATTTTCAAAATGCAGCTTCGCTGGACTCAAAATCCAGGATCTCCTACCCTACCTTTAAGTAACGCGTTCAGAAAATAAATGCTTGTATTTTGCTACAAGCTGTCCTCATTGTTCTTAATCAGATCCATCAACATTCACTTCTTGCTTGTCCATCTTTTTAAAGACATTTTTAGTTAATATCGTCAGTAAGCTACCATCCTGTGGTGTTTACAGTGTGTAAAGTACTGAGGCATTTACCAAGAGTCTCACACTCGTTTTCCTTATACGACCATGTGTTCTTATAGAAAAAGTCATGTTTTAAGGAGAGAACCACACACAGAACAACACAGGAAGCTGGGAAGTGGAGAAACTCAAGTTTAACAAAACGTAAAAACAACAGCACTGTGATGCAGGAATTCAAATGTTCAGGCAAACTGTTCTGAGTTCAAAATAAAGGGCAGAAGACAGAGCTGGAGAAAGATGGCTGGATATGATGACGATCTGGCAAAGGAAAGAGAAACGAGGCATGAAACAAGAAGCTGATGAAACACAGGTGAGGGGCAATTAGGCAGCTAAACAAAAGTGTAAAATTAAAGTAGGAGTTAAAACTAAATGGGGTGCATAAATAAAAACAAATTTATAACAAAAAAGGAAGTTAACCTCACTAAGACACATAACGTCTCAAAATGATAATCCACAGTCCCAAAAACTATGTACAAATAGGCTGACCATGACACGAGGTTACCTATAGTGTAAATATGTCGCTACAGGTTATTATTACATGTCTACCCTCTGACCTATTTTCTATCATTCAACACCCATTAACCACTGTATGACACAAGTTATTACTTAGTCTGAGATTTTGCATGTCTGTTGCTTGTCTAAGTTTTCTGTGAACCTAAGCAGTGGCGAATACACTATATCAGCCATGGATGTTTTGATATGGGATCTCCAAAGGCAACCCATGCCTGGACATTAACTCTCTGATAGTGTGTATTACCATAAAATGTATGCGGTGGTTACAGTTACAGTATGATGATTGTGGACTAAGAACCCAATTCCCACAAAACACTTAACTTCTTGCTTATCCAAGTTTGCTCAGATGTGTTTCCCACATGAAGATTTCATGACGAGCTCAGCGGACTATAGTCGTCATTTCTTGTCAAGAGGACTGTGAGCTTCCCTTTTGTTTACTATCCACACAAACTGACATATAACCTCACTGCTCAGCTGGTCCACAGACCACAGAATATGTCAGACATCTGATCAGTCAGTCTGGCTGCACCCTTACCCTCCATACCAAACAGGATACCACATACATGCTGTCGTTTCTCACAGCAGCATCTCTTTCTCTCTGTCTGTTGCTCTCTTTTTCTTCATCTGTAACACACACATACAGTTGTGCTGCCTGTATAACAGCAAGTTTAAGACTCCTGTCTGCGTCAGTGCAGTGTTGTGCCGAGGGTTATCTCAGGCTGTGGTCTGCCCCACTTCCAGGAACAAGAAACAGTACAGTTTCATCTTAAGAGAAAAGAAAGAGATGGATACAGATACAAATAAGGTGTTGCAATCAAGATAGGATGATTTCAAGCCTGTATAAAATCAACCATCCCAATGAGCTCAATGTTTATTGGTCATCTAAGCTTAGCACTGATTCACTATTACTTGACTGAGTCAAACTGCAGCTGGCATTTGTCTTTATGTTCAGAGCAACACTTGTCACAACAAATTCCTCCAGGCTGAGGATGGCAAACCCTGTTCAACTCGTACTTAAACAGCTTGTCACTATATTTGACTGCAAATATGCTGTGCCATGTCTTGCCGATCCAGTCACTGTATATATCGTCGGGGCACTTCATACAGTGGAGTCCTTTTTAATTTAGTCTAGTTTTGCTATTATTATATTTTAATTTGCATGTCCAGTAAACGTGACTTGGCCTTTATTGATGCTGATTTTTTCAGTGTTGAGCTCAGTTACAGGAACTGGGATCATCTGAGGAAAGAACCGTCATTCTCACTCAACGTACAAAGTTCTGCTTTTACTCTGATGTCAGAAGCAAATAATCAAATTGTTTTTTGCAGTTGCACTTGCAACCTGCCCTGCAACACCGATTTTTGGTGTGTCATGCCGTACGGTTGAGCTAATGTCTGTGATCAAGAGCGTGCACTCTCAGCTTATAAAATTGCAGGTACTTTTTGGCAGTTGTTGAAATTGACTTTATCATAAACAATATAGTATATTTATTTTGCCTCAACTGCCAAGTAAAGGTTGACACTTTCTTTGTGTCACTTGCTTGGGACCCATTTGTGAAAGAAAACTTTGCAAGTGCATTTGTCACTGTAAGAACTTTTTCTGACCTTATATTTTGCGCGAATACACTTTTAGCTTTAACTTCTCAAAAAGTACCTGTTTCCTGTTGCTTAATTGCACTGTATCTGTGTTTCTGACTTATCCACTGGGTGAAGCTGACTCTGCTAACCTGCAGAAAGCCCCTGTGAGAAACCAAGCAGCTATAAGGCTTGATTTCAGAGCACATAGACCAAGATAGAGAAGAAAGAATACTGACTTTTTAGCGACAACAGGATGTGACATAAAACAAATCTGGCGCTTACTGGAAGCTGCTTCTTATGATAGTATGAGAAAGAAAATTGTTAAGAAAAAAAAAACCTGCTAAACTGATTTCTATGGCATACCATCACCCCGCTGTTTCCTGCCCTTCCCTGCCTAACTCTGGCCTTTGTTCTTTTGCCTCAAGTATAGACCACAGATAGTAGTTTCCCATTTAGTCATGATAAGGCAATGTAATAACTGTGAGTCATGCCCATACATCTAAAATACAACTGTCAGTGGGATCACTTAGATAAAGTAGAATTTTCTGCCTCTGATCACATAAATAAAACATTCTGTCATTATCGTACTAAATTTAAAGACCATTAAGAAAATAACATTCCATCCGGGCATTGGTTCGCGGGGGCAGCAGCTTGAGCAGAGAAACCCAGACGTCCCTGTCCCCGGCCACTTCCTCCAGCTCTTCCGGGGGGACCCCGAGGCATTCCCAGGCCAGCCGAGAGACATAGTCTCTCCAACATGTCCTGTGTCTTGACCATAGGTGAGGGTAGGAACATAGATTGACCTGTAAATCGAGAGCTTCGCCTTCTGACTCAGCTCCTTCTTCACCACGACGGGCCGGTGCAGAGCCCGCATCACTGCAGACGCCGCACCGATCCACCTGTCAATCTCCTGCTCCATTCGTCCCTCACTCGTGAACAAGACCCCGAGATACTTGAACTCCTCCACTTGGGGAAGGATCTCATTCCCGACCCGGAGAGGGCATTCCACCCTTTTCCGGCCGAAGACCATGGTCTCAGATTTGGAGGTGCTGATTCTTATCCCAGCCGCTTCACACTCGGCTGCAAACTGCTCTAGTGAGAGCTGAAGGTCACGGCCCGACAACGCCAACAGAACCAAATCGTCCGCAAAAAGCAGAGACCCGATTCTGAGGTTGCCAAAACGGACCCCCTCCACGCCCAGGCTGCACCTAGAAATTATGTCCGTAAAAATTATGAACAGAATCGGTGACAAAGGGCAGCCCTGACGGAGTCCAACCTTCACCGGAAACACGTCCGACTTACTGCCGGCACCAGTCATACAGAGACCGAACAGCACATATCAAGGGGTCCGGCACTCCATACTCCCGGAGTACTCCCCACAAGACTCCCCAGGGGTCGAACGCCTTCTCCAAGTCTACAAAACACAATTAGACTGGTTGGGCAAACTCTCATGCACCCTCCAGGACCCTGCTGAGGGTATAGAGCTGGTCCACTGTTCCACGGCTAGGACGAAAACCACACTGCACCTCCTGAATCCTAGATTCGACTATCCGACGGATCCTCCTCTCCAGTACCCCCGAATAGACCTACCCAGGGAGGCTGAGCAGTGTGATCCCTGTGTGACAATAACATTGACTATACTTAATTAAAATCAATAATTCAACATACCTGCCTGTAGAATGTTACTTCGCCTACACTTTGGTGTGTAATTATGTGATGTATATGTTGTTGAGGTTACTCTGCCATGATTAAACAGCGATCTTGTGAATGATATTCATATAAGCCACATACATTTTCTTTAAGATTTTACTGTAGATTGCTAACAAGCTTTAATTGTTTATATTTCATTTTTATTCAAAAAGAATATATATAACCATTTTAGCAATTATGGCATGAAATGGATAAGGCAGAAGTACTTTTTTCCAGTGCTGCTGAATGGCACATTACGTTCAACAGGCACATTTGGACAAAGGTTCTGAGGACTCTATGATCACCACAGTGTCTGTATGAAAAGGTTTCTGCAGTCTCAAAGAACTCTTGTTATCTCCATTCTTCTCATAAGGGACAGTCCAGTGTTTCTTGACAAATTAATTACTAAAGTATCCTTTTTAGACGTTAGGGAAGTCAATCAGATGTAGAATCATTGCTAATGACAGACATGAGCGATGTTAACGGGTACTTTCATACTTCATTTGTCCTTCCTTGGTGCCCAAGGATTTCAATGTGCAGAAGCGCACACGAACAACGATACGGCAAACCAGTAGGTGTTCTCATTGTAGTTTCCTCTTGGAGAACTGCCTTTAATTTAATCTGCATCACAGAGAGAAGTATGCTTGTGCATAAAAAATCAAGTCAGGCTCATTTAAAAAATGCCTGTGGGACCACCGTGCATGAGATAACATTTACATCACCTTAGCTCCACATACTCAAAGAATCATGTGCTCCAGTATCCGAGTAGGTCTCAGCGAGTTATTAAAATGCCTTTCCTAATATGCTGAACTACTATTCAGTGGTTTGAGTTAGGTGAATATAAAAAGTGCAGAAAACCTCCAGCTGTCATCAGTCATGCATTCTCAATGAGTCAGTTGTCACTTACTCATCAGATAACAATTCTTCCACTCGTGAAACTGGTTGTAGAATCAGTGGGACTAACCTGCCACCTGGTTAGATAACCCTTGAAATACAATATTTCTCCTTCCCTTGTTAACTGTTTTTGTGTGTTTATTTTTGTCCACTCCAGAGCACTCCACATAGCTGTGGCGCAGGAGGAATTGAACGTTGTCTGCAAACTCATCAATCTGTTGATGTTGGCTCGCAGAAGCCTTGATATCTACAACAATCTCCGTCAGGTAAAAAAAACACATTTACGGCAACACTTTGAATACACACATCATACAACAACTGCCACAAACGATGGAATCCCCACACTTAGAGGATGTTCATGCAGCTTTTTAATTTTGTAAACAAAAAGAACAAACAAATGAACAAAGCACAGATATAATCTAACACTTTTCGATGTAACATCTGAACATTCTGGCTTTGTAAAATATAAGACAAATTTTTTTTGCAATGTTTTTTTCTTTTGGACGAAGTTAAGGGGAAAAACTTGCAGCACTTCTGTCTAATGACACCTCAAATTATTTGAGGCATGAACTTCCCTAATGAATATCAATCATCTCCATCAGTTGAGGTTCCAAATTTCTTGAAGCAGTTGGAAGATCAGCTTTGCAGGACGGAGTCTTGTCATGGACCATTTTTGAGTTTACATGTGTTTTCTGAAGAAAAGTTTGAGCGTTCTTTGCTCTTTGACCTAATCGTTCCCATACTGAAAAATGACCTCTGCGTCAGCAAACCCGACAAAAGTAAAATATGTCAGTGCCCACCTGTACATCTACTGTAGAGGTAGCGACTGCCATCTCCTCTGGTCTTTTACCTGACATCCACCCCACATCATTAATGATTGTAGACATTTGCTTCTTTTCTTCAGCCAGCCATCTTTATATGTTTCATTGGATCAGCACCAAACAAAAGTTCAACCATCATCTCCTTGCCCGGTGTAGATTAGGGATTTATTTGGGACTCGTTTTATTTTTAGATGTTAGTGACGGTTTATGTCTGACTTTTCTGGGTGGAAATCCAACTTTCCTCAGCCAGTTTCTTACAGTTTGATCACAAACATTAGCCCCTTTCACACTGAGGAATAATCTGCGTTTAATCCGCAAATTTAGCGTGTCCGCTGTTGCGTTCACACTGACGACCCGGGCTGCCGTGTCAACTCGACCCGCGTCGGACCCTAGTCTTTTTGCCGAGCCGAGTTTGGTGTGAACGCAATTGACGCGGGTCGGACGTGGGCATGGCGTTACGTGAGGAGTTTGACAGAATGGACAGCTGATTCAGAACAACAGCGACAGGTGAGGACAAGTTTTACTCTGTTTTACATCAAGTTCGAGACATTTTTGAAGATGGCCAACTGGGGGGACAAGAAGTCCGCGAGCTCCTCAGCCTCCGAGCAGAGGACGTTATTTACCGCCACATGTCGGGGACTATAGTGCTCTTGTATTCGCCGCATATATTCTTCGGCGGCATCCCACGTTGTAACCATCCACACCCCGTAAAATAACATCACCATGAACTGCATATACAATTGCAAAAAAGAGTCCTCAAGGTGTATTTAACCCGACCTCCGACGCACGGCTTGTGCCTACGTCATTGTACACGCCCAGCATTTTATGTGTTTCGTGTGACGCTCTGCCACTAGGCAACGCCCCCTGAACTCGGCTTCAGGCGACACGGGTCACCTAACACGCCAAGCGTTCACATGGCTCGACGCGGGTCGAAGGTGCAATTTGGACCCGCTAAGGTAGCGGGTCTCAGTGTGAAAGGGGCTATTGACTCCTGTTCATGCCCATTTAATATTTAAGTTTTTGTTGTTGTGCATTTGATGTTTTCAGTCATATTGCTTTCAGTTTTCTGTCCTGATGCTTTGAAGACTTTTTTTGTCGGCCTGAATGTTCCCCTTTTACAACCTTCCAATTTTGTTTGTACTTGCCTCAAATTTTAGATACAGCTGACTGGTAACAACAAACATCTTTTGCCTCACTTATAATCCTTTCCATTGTATCCATTGACAGCTCTGTTGTGGAGGCCATGTTTCCTGCCAGTCAGTCAGGTGCAACAGCTCCTTAAACTCTGCAAGCACTCTCTTTTAAATGTAGACCAATTTGCAGATTTGGACTTGTGCAGGTATTTGTTTTGAAAATAGAAACTTCCAAAGTGATCCTATCATATTTCCCCATACAATTATTTCCCCTACTTTCCTCCACAATCTGAAACAATGCAATACATTCTAACTTTACTATTTTTTTAGGCAAGTTTTACAAAGCCAGAATGTTCAGCTATTAATCAGCTATTAGTCTTATTTATTTTCTTTTTTTTGTTTTTATTACAAAATTAAATAAAAGCTGACTAAACATCCTCCAAGTGTAGTTATCCCATAATTGTGGGATGCTAGGTCTGACCTTCAGGTCGATGTTCACGAGAAAAATTTCTCTGCAATACATCATTTTGATTATTAGTTACTGTTGAGACACAACATTATCTTCCTTTCATTCATTACGTCACGGTAAAGATGGAATAAAAGTGCAGTTGGGGACGTTTACCCTAACATCCACAGTATTTAAAACACATTCCCCTTCCTCAGCCCCCTGATAGCTGTAAGATGGAAGGGAATGAAACAGGAAGTGTGTTGGTTTCCTCCTTGCCGTGAACTGTGTTATTGCATACTCTTACAGTCATGGCAGCTGAAGCTCATGCAGTTGAATTCTCCCTTCCTGCTTTCTCCACCTGTACTTGCCACAAGCCAAAGTAATACTCATTCTGGGAAGCACTGTGTGTGCTTTCCAGTGTTCTGTTTTATTTTGCACATGGTTTTTGAGATATGAGCATCCCCACTAAGAGGGATTTTTCAGGGTTTACATGTAATATTTACCATGTTGTGAAATTCAGAGGAGAGCCAAGATGATTTAGAGGTGATGAGAATGACTCCCATTCTTAAACCTTGTGCTCATAAGTTATGTCATGTCCTTTGGTGAATATATGTGACGAGGTTGAAAATGTACATGATGTAAGTTGCTTACTTGAATCTCAGTAGATGTTTTGCGCTTTTCTTCTGGGATATAAAGAGTTTGGGGTTTTGGCAGTTTGCACTGGTACAAATTGAAAAATATCCACAGCAGTTTCACAAGGCCCTCTTAAGAAAAAAAAAAGTGAAGGTATCCCTCAGATCTCTACTTAGTAATGCCCCAACATGAGACATAGACTACAGTATATTTACTGGAATGCTCTTTTGACTATTTCCCAATCATGGGCTGTCCCAACCATTTGCTTAAGCCAGAGCTTCCACTTTCTCTCTCTCTTTGTTGTCTCAGCCTCATCACCCTCCTTATCTACACTATACCAGCTGTCTCTTTTTCATCCTTTTACAGAGAAGGCACCTGAGTCGTGCTGAGCTGTAGTTCTCATGGCTGGGGTTTTACACCACACAGGACGCTGCAGGCATACTTACCAGAAATAATGCTGGTGCTAAAATCAGTTGCTCTGTTTCCTTATCACTGAGGCTTGAGAACATAGGTTTTGTGATATCCTGTGTCTGAACTGCATATGAAAATGCATGCACGCAACACACACAAACTGCCTTTTCACAGACACATTTTTCATGTCGTATTGAATTTTAACCAAAGGGGAGATTTACAGGCAGAGGTCCCATCACAATCATTTGCCTACCAGATTGTGTGGTTTTGACTGAATGCAAGGCATAAAGAAAACACTTATTTAAATGAGGCCAGGGAACTTTTTACTTTTCAAAACACAAAGTTTACCAGACAAAAGTGGACACGTTTTCAAGCATTGGCCAACTTCCCAAACACAGAAATTAAAAAACAGAAATTTGGAAATTTATTTTTTTCCAATATTGGTGACAAATCCTGAGTTTCTGTGGTTCTGCGTATGGAGCATTTTGACAGAGTGTTACTATCAGTACTGTTATTGAACAACAGTGCAAGTGTCTGTCGATGATTTGCCTTCCACTATGATGGTTTTGGAGACAGCTGTCTGATACTCCCACGCCGGTCATGCTATCCATGCGGCCATAAAAATGCTAGTTGTCTTCCTGTTGTAGTTACTGTTGTGTCAGCTGATAGCGTTGTGCGTGGCATTTACATTGTAGAGTTTGGTGACCAAATCCCTTAGGGCCGCCCGCCTACATTGAAACACGCTCTGATGATCATGTGCATTAGATTTTAAGATAGCTATGTGTACAAGCTATTGTTGTGACGCAGACAGTAATGTAACAATTCAATATTTGTTCTCAATCTGTCTCTGGCAAGTTGATGATATGCTGTTTTTTTTTTAGTGTGTGCGTGCGTGCACAAACGACACATCCGTGTGTTTATGTGAGCTTCAGTATCCTCGTTCCGAGAAGTCACATGACCCCTCCCCCCCTTGCTTTGCGCTGGGCTGTTTCTCAACATACCTTGCGCTGAGGTTCAGAGGGTAGTTTACAGGGACTTTCCCTTCACGCGCGTGCCTCTCTGTCAGTCTCACTCTCTCCCTATTGTCTTTTTTTTTTTTCATACCACTCACTGTATACATTTTTGGAGAATTTAGTTTCAAACCAAAGCATATAAACTGACTGATGCTATCATTATAACTGTCAACAACTCTGACGTGAGAGCCTGTGATGTTTATTTGTGAAACAGGGTTGACTTCACCCTGCAGCGTTCACTGCAGAATAAAAGACCTCTGTGTGTTTGACACTGCCTACACCCTTAGGCTGTTTTTTATGCCCATAAACCTCTTCCCCTCTCATCTTTTCACCCCATTCATGTTGATCGGTTAATTGTGCAGGAATGCAAGTGTATGAGGACAGACTCAGGGGAAAGAGTAGGGATTTTCCCTCGTTATCCTGTCTTTCCCTGGACTACCCTCTGCCACTTCCATTTTTCCTCATTCCTCTGTCTCCCCACCCTAGCTCCCCCTTCCCTCCCGCTTCACCCTTTCTCTTATCTGTTCTGGATTTTTGTTTAGTCACTCTGAAGTTCTTTACAGGAAGCCTGAGTCTGCCAGCTCAGTTTTGAAGGCCATAAAAGGCCTTAGTATGGACAGTGATTTCTTAGTTCTGGGAATGACTTAACACAGAGAATTTCATTAGTTCTGTGCGGGCCATGGGTAAAATCCTCAGGCTGAAGTTAGGGGATGGGGGAATGTTGGTTAAAAAAGGGGAACAAATAATCAAAAAGTAAAGTACTTTGGAAAAAAAACCTGACCTTTAAAAACATGTGTTCTGTACTATACTTGAACACAAATTAACATCAAACTGCTTGCACTTAATATCACACGATACTTTTATCTGTAGAAAGAGCTCCTTTCCCTGAACACATATCTTAAGAGATGTGAGTTTCTTGCGAATACTGTGACGTAACAGAGCGAACAAAGGTTTATCTTCTGTTGAATCGTAGAAGTAAATATATATCTTTGACACATCATTGTACGTCACACGAGAGCACTATTAGCTGCTACATTCAGTGGAAAATAGCCAAAGTAGAATTGAAAAGTCATTAGATGACATGTGGTTATTAGCACTCATATTTTCCACTTTTTTTTTTCAAGATTACAAAATACAAGGTACAATACAGTGATTGAAACTTTTTATTTTTTAAATACATCTAAACCGGCAGTGACTCCTAAATCATAGCCAAGCTTCTGCTCTTCACTAGCCTGGTTGACGCGTCCACAATCTCGATGAGATGGTGGTCTGGGAACTAGGTGTGCATTTTCTCGTATTTGAGGCGTGGTTTACGAATGCCTAGAGCCATTTATTGGGCGCTACGAATGTCTATCAAATGGCGTCTGGTTCTTCCTATGCCGCTTTGCGCGCGATTCATAGCCAATTGTATCACTTATACCAGATGACGACAGAAATTCGACGAGGAAGAAGAAGAAAAAAAAGTAAAATAAAAGTAAACTTGCGCTCTAAGCTACTTAAAGTGATGGTTCGGAGTAGATTCACCCTAGGGTCATTTGAACCGTGACATCCAGCCAAGTTTATTTTATTTATTTGTCTTTTATGTCTTTTTTTTCTTTTGTCCCAACACATTCTGATGGTGCCGCTCAAAAAGATAATTGTCTGTCAATGCAAAAATCTATGCGCGGTCTGATAACCATCTCCAACGAATATTTATTTCTCTGCGCAATAATGCTGCACCTTCATCCACGGGATCATTGTCAAAAGGACATGTTCGTGAAAAAAGTTGCCTCCTACTGTGCCTAATGGACTTCTAGAAGTAGAAGAACTCGCTCTGCTGAATGAATGAATGAGGAAATCAAATGGCGTGTGTGGCTGAAAGAGGGCGGAGACAGAAAGAAACTGAAGGTTTCTTGAATAAAACCTGGTCCCGACCAGGTTAGGTTCAGAGAGTCTGTTACTCCGGTAACTGACCGTGAGGTTAAGTTACCTCTCTTTGTGAAACAGGCTAGAGTTACCCCTCTTTCTCGGGGTTGAGTTACCTCCCTTTGTGAAACGGAAAACTCAGGGTTTCCCTCATTTCAGGGTTAACCAACTCAGAGTTTTCACTAAACCTGCTACGTGAAACGGACCTCTGGACTATGTACAAACTTCCAAATGCATCGTTTTGTGAGTACCGACCATATTTGTACTACTGTAGAAGTTTGGTGTCATGGCATGTGATTTTAGTGTGGTAATTTTGGAGATACTGCCAGGGTCTGTTAGCGCTTGTACTAAGCTATTCGGGATAACTCAGTAACTCGACTGATGTTCAGCCAATATCGAAAAAACTGCGGGTGGGCTACTTGGCTGGATATCACGGTTCAAATGACCCCAGGGTGAATCTACTCCGAAACACTTTCTAAGGCTGCATCGAACGGTAACGTTGTGTCCGCTGCCATGTTGGATTAACTCTCTACAAGCTTTGGTGTAGCGTATAGACGTTGTCATCGTCTTGCTACCTCCCCCCCGTTCTGTGATTGGTTCTGTTATGGAATTATTGTCTTAACTCCCTACTAAGATTTTGCTTACCATCCTATTACATCTGATGAGAAGTGAAATAGAGACTTTCAATATTTGTGCCGGCCGGCCACGTGTTTATTTTCTTCTGCAAAAGAGGTCAGTCCTCACCAGTCAGCGTTCGTGGTGAGAAGAGACCCAGAACAAAGGAAATACGATGCATTTATACAGAAAGGGGAAGGGTTTGATTCTTTCAGGTGTGTATTCTTTCAACTGTCTCCTTGCCACACCCCCTGGGGGAAAGTCTCGCACTTTGGGGAGATGCAGAATCCGGAGACAATGGTCATTTGAATGATTATTGTCAATGTGTTAATCAACAGACACATGGTCTGCAGACATTGGGTCTACAACAAGGTGTGTTTTAAGAGACAAAAGGTTAGCAGACATCGAATTTACCATAACAGTTCCCAAACACAGGTAAAAATAAGGGCGGTGGTTTCCAGGCTGACTTTGCAGTGAGAATGAAATCGAGCGCAAAGCAGCATGGGAATTCCCAGGCTAGCTCTTCACAGATACTTTTGCTAAATTTTATTATGCAAGAAGAGCATGAACGAGAGGTATAGTTGCTTTACTTTGGGTTGTTCAACAATGAAGTATGATTATAGGAAGTTAAAATATTGTTTTTTTGATGGTTGGACCACTTTTACCTTTGATCACGGCACACACTCTCTTAAGCATAATTTCTAATAGTTTATGCAAGGTTAAAACATTCATTTCTGTCCAGAGTTGCACTTTTTTTGTTTGCCAGGATTTTGGATTGATGATGGGGGGTGGGGTGAGAGCACAATGTAAAGTCTTCTCCAGAACATCCCAAACATTCACAGTGAGGTTAAGAAGTTGTGAAAATGACACACAGCCTAAACCCTTGATGAATCCTGACATTTTGGAATATGTGTTTGCTGTCAGGGAAGAAAAAAATCTATTGATGTAAAACCCTGGGCATTCAGTATATTCAGGTGGTCAGCTGACCTAATTTTTTATGTGCCCATAACATTAATGAACCTAGACCTCACCAACTGAACAACCCCAGATCATGATGCGGCCTCTACAGGCTTGTATGCTGGACACAAGCCATGATAGGCACAACACTTCATTCCATATTTTGCATGTGGAAATGCTCTTACTCTGACTAATAAACATTACCGTCAGTTCTACTGTTGATTTGATTTCTCTAAACAATTAAGTGATATCCAAACATAGTCATTCAAGGTTTTATACCAAATGCATTTCTTCCTTGATGATGAAGATGATGGTGAGTAACATCTTTTGCACAAGCACAGGATGTGTTTTCCAACATGGTTGGCTACTCACTGCATCGCTTAGGGTAATAATAATTTACTGAAACATACAGTGTTAACCACTGCAAAACTTTTCCAAACCCCCCACCTAATATTAGTTAAATCCAGGTTGGGACTTTTTTTTTTTGTTGGCCAGTCAGTGTGTCGTTGTGCAGGTGTTTGTCCAGGTGAGTCATAGAATTCAGGGAAACAGGAGCGAGGAACACATGCACTGACACAATAGAGGAATTCCACGAAGATATCTCTTCCGCCGCTCGACTAGGTTTTGAATATAGTTTTACTGGAACAAACTTCCGTATGCATTCACATACACATACATATTGGTGATGCAGCAAAAGTGAAACTTGGACCAACAATCTCTTCCTGATTGCTTGATTTTTTTATGACTTGAATAGTAGCTGAAAAGTCCAGATTAAAAGACTTCCCTTTATGACTGAACTATGAACTGAAAATTGCTTGATTTAAAACAGCCGGTTTCCTATGACCTCTTTGGCAATGTTTGACATAATTAGCAACTGGATGATTCACACTGACCTCACCCAGAGCAACATCTTAGACTGTTAAACATATTTAATTCAGTACTTTGTAGACTCGTTTGGGCAAAAACACAGTGAGCTGTGCGTTAGTCGAGCTTTCCCTGGGATTGCAGAGAGAACAGATACTCCTCATTTGGAATGAATCACACTCTCCAGTATTAAAGCTGTTATTGGAGATGTTTGTTCTGTGATATGTGGTGCAAAGGTCTCACCTGATGGGGACGTTTTTGGACTTAGATTTAATGGCTGACATCTATGAACTGGGTGTATAGATTAGTTGCGTTTGTATACATCTAGAAATAGGCTATACATTAACGCAAGTGCCTGCAGCTCGTTATTTTCTGAATTATAGGCGTAATAATGATGTTCTTACTCGACTTGGTTAATTGTTTATTTACTTTAGGTGTTGTCACGTCCTTATAGCACATTCAATGTTTTATTGTGTCACCGCCCTTTAACCTGTAAAACAGGTTATGGATAGGGGGAGGTATTTCCCTGAAATCCCTACATACTTCCTTCAACTTTGTGTACAGGAATGCAGTAGTTTGTGATTTCCAAAAACTAAAGATTGTGCTTTTGGATAGTATGCTGATAACAGTCCCTGTCCTAAGCTAAGCTTAGCTAGTTTCCATATTATAGATGTCTGTTTTCAGTCAAAACGAATGTATTCTTGTTTGAAAAACAATGACATCTGTAGGTTTACATACAAATAAATCCAATTCTACCCAATTTTAAAAGAAAGGAATGATGGCTTGGAGAATAGCACAGTAGAGAATGGCATCAGTGGGAAGACGACTGCCATCTAGTGTTGAGAGACCTTGTCTGTCTTGTCTGAATCTTAATTTCTTCTGCATACCAGCAGATTTCTTCTGCATTACAGCAGTGGTACATGTACCACAGTTTTGGCGCCAGCTGATTATTTTGAGAAGTATATTTGGAAACTTATATGTCCATAAATCCAGTGGTTTGTCTTCTCTAAACTGTCCTATTTCATGTTGCTCTCCCTCAGACTCCCCTTCATCTGGCAGTGATAACCAAGCAGGCAAACATTGTGGAAGCTTTGTTGAGAGCAGGTGCCGACCCCACTGCTTTGGACCGTCATGGCCAAACAGCGTTTCATCTCTGCTGTGAATATGTCCAGCGTGACTGCCTGTCTGTAGTGCTTTCTCTGTCCCCATCCACCACATCCCTGGAGATCAGAAACTTTGAAGGTAAGTTGTGATCTACTGTATGAAACATATATGAAATCTGTTTCTGCCAATGGCAGATTTAGAATAACTCTTTAGCTCTTCTCATTAAATGATTCAATCTGATAAAGTCTGTATAAAGTTTTTGCTGTGATTTTACTGTCCATCCATCCATTGTCAAACCCGCTTATCTGAGGTTGGATCGCGGAGGCAGCAGGTCCGGGAGAGAATTAGAGAGATTTTACGATGATTAGTTTAATTTCAAATTGCAATCTGAACATCAAGGACAACATATCAATAGCTGAACAGAAGAAACTTGACAGAACAGACAAACCGGATTTCTTGAAAATTTGGAAAACTTGCAATCTTGATGGTTTTCTAAAATGCGACAAAAATCCAGAGTCGTTTTCAACAGACACAGTTACAAAGGAAATTATTGTCTTTATGACCAACTTCAGTGTATGTACCAACATAAATTATCTAGGTTTTGATGCCACCATCACACTCAGTGTCTTTCAGTTACACTTTCTATTGTTTGGAAAATGAGGACACTAATTACAGCAGTTTTGTTAGAGGAATCTGTGTGCATTCTTGCTGGATAAAAGATTTAAGCTGCTAACTGCCTGTGGTCATCTTTGTCTTATTCTTTTCTTCATGATGTGTCACACATTTACTATAGCGGCTTAACAGGTCTGCCTGTCAAGCACACACACTCTATCTTTGAAACTGTGGTCAACTTGATGGTAGTACGTCTCCACAATTCCAATATTTGCCTTTGGCAGCCTTACACATGCAAGTCACCCCTGCCATGTGCACGCTCGTAACACTACAGATGCTGGATTTTGTCTAACCTTTAGCAATTGGAACTTGATGTTCGTTTTCCCAAAAGAAGCTGAAAGCAGGGACTCGTCTGACCACAGAACATGTGTCCACAGTCTTTCTGTCCATCTGAGATTAGCTTGGGCTCAGAGAACTCAGCGGCGTTTATGAGCAGAGTTGATATGGTTTCATTCTTTAAAAATAAGTGTAAGGTTAAATTTCTTGATCCACTGTTGGACTTAGCTGAGTGACAACAATTTTACAAACTACTCCTGAGCCCGTGTGGCATGATGAATTTTCATGCTACACGGGCTTGAACACGACACTAAAAACTGTGGTTTCTATCCCGTACCTTTACGCTTTGAGTTTTTTTTCTGGGACTCTTTTCACAATGTTATGCCCTGTAGATGTTGGCAAAATGATAGCTTGGGAAAACGTTTTAGTTTTTCCTTTTATACCCATCGCTGAAACCCTTACTTGTCAGTAACTGGTGAATGGTTCACACTTGGCACGTGGCTTTTTAACCTTTAACTAAGTCCAAGTTCTACAAAGCACTTTACGTGTTTCTCATACACTGATTCACACAGACACTCATATACCTACTCATGATTTAAATGGACTACAGAATTTATTCTGTACATGTAATTTGGTATACCAATACTTTAAATAACATATTTTCGCATCTTTTAGAGGATGTATTTTTGTAAACTCAGCCTTGGCTTGTTGTTCTCAGGTTTGAGCCCGCTCCATTTGGCTGTACGGCAAGGCCATCAGGATTTGGCTAAAATGCTGCTGGATGCTGGAGCTGACATCAATGCTATGGTCAGTCCCTGCTGCATGGTCTCAGCACTTTGGGTCTCAAAGTTGAACAAATTTGACATTTTTAATCTCATCATTCTTTTCTCATGCTGCATTTTTTTTTCTTCTAATCAGGACATCAAGAGCGGCCAGAATCCTCTCATGCATGCTGTGGAGAGCAATAATGCAGACATGGTCCACTTCCTCATTGAGGTAATGAGGTTGAGTAGGCAGGGGGGAAAGAGGAGACAGACAAGCTGTGACTCAGCTCTGCTTAATAAGGCTGTTTTTTCTTTTCCAACTCATAACGTTTGTCATTCTTTTCTAATTGATTGATAAGATCTCCAAAGAACTGTTGGAAAATATCCATAATTTACCTTTGCTGTCAGAGTTTAGCTGCTGTGCTCTACTTGGAAAATGTTCTTTTCTCTTTTCATCATCTTTCCGTCCCTCTTCTTCATCTCTTTCTGATCTAACTCAGCCTCACCATGGCCTTATCTTTTGTTCAACGTTTTATGCTTAACTGCATCTATTCTTGCTCTCTTTATGAATTGCAATCTTCCCTTTCTCTGTCACAGAATGGTTGTGATGTCAACAACCAGTCATACAGTGGGAACACAGCCCTACACATCGCCTGTGGTCGAGGTCAGGTGGAAACAGTGCGACTGTTGCTGAAAAGTGGAGCTGACAGCAGCCTCAAGAACTACCACAACGATACCCCGGTGAATGTGGCCAAAAACAATAAAGTAAGGAGATGACAGAAACAACCAATTACTTAAAAAATGTTATTGATAAAGACCTTGCTGAAATTCACATCTCATGGTATGGAGAATCTATTTACCTAAGTTACAGCAGAACAAATGCAAACAAATTCAAAACCTAGCTGAATCAGCTCAAAATAGGAGAGTAGGAAGAAGCAGTTGGGACAAGATGTGGAAAGATAATGTGTATTCCTCCCCCTAGTGGCCAAAATCTAAAGGATGCAGTGTTTTTTTCCACCAGTGCTATGTTGTTTGACACAGGAATTAGTACAGTGAATTGCTAGTACTCTCACTTAAGATCATGGCATGCACTAAACCTTTATGAACTGTAACTGTTTTTAGATAGCAGATGTGTTACGAGGGAGAGGCTCCAAGCAGACCAGAGTTCAGGATCAAAACTCAATGTCTGTCTCACCACATAGGAGCTACGTCATACAGAATGGTGAGAAAATTCATACATAAGATCACAGTAAAGTCCACAAAGTCACCAAAAAAAATGACAGTACTTCATTTTTACTCTTTGCTTCTCTTTCAGGGTCCCCATCTTCCAACCACAGTCGTGGATCTTCACCTTCAACAACACCCCACACCCTTCATCAAAGCGCTTCCCACTCGCCAAAGACTCCATCTACCTTATATCCCTTTTACTAGTTCAGTGTTACTGTTCAGTGGAACTTACAACTACCTCCACAAAGCCAGACATCAAAGAGACAATCACATGTTCCCCAGGACATTCAGAAAAGGAACCCCCCAATGTGATATCAGACCAACAATAGTCAGTACCTGGAATTACACTGAACTGGACTACAAACGAGTGATCCACTTGATTTCTTCTTATACTTCTTTTTCTTTCAACTGGACATATCCTTTAAAAACTAAGAGCTAAAAACTGCGTCCGACTGGAATTTCTAAATCGTCCAGGATTTTGCTCTATCTCAGCCTCAAATATGTTTACATCAGATTTGCGTTGCGTGTCACTCCCCACACTTGCTCATTATGATACATGCCCCATCTTCTTGCAGAGTCTCTGACTATAGAGAATTACCATCATTGGTCAATCGCCTTCTCTCTTCAAACATTCAATTGGTCAGCACTATGATGAGCACACATGATTTCTCTGATTACACCAGCACATGGCGCTGGAATCTAGACGAACTGCAGAAAAAATACCCATGTTTTCGTCTTGGTCGTGGTGCATGGGAAGCTCAGTGCATGACATGCAAAGCTATGGCCAACTTATTCTTAACTTATTGAATCTGTGGCCATATAAAGACATGTTTTATTTTTATTTTTTATATGTCTTTTTATTGCTTTATAAAGGGACAGATATTGAATAGAAAGAGTTAACACTTGGCCAAAAGTTCTCTTCTTAGAGTACATTAAAGCACCACATTGAAAGTTGACTGAATGCCACAGCAAGATTTTTTTTTCTCACAGTTACACTTTATTTAATCTTTGGCCAGAAAGGAAATCAAAGAAATAAGAAAAGTTGTTGTTTTATGTTGTGGAAAGTAGCCTTTACAGATTCAGTGGAAAAGTTCATAAGTTAAGGCCACAATGTTCTTAAAGGCCAATAAACCTCATTATCATACTGTAGAACCCTTGAGTGTGGACACATTTGTATGCATTCACATGGTCATGGTGCCACATGCATACACTACATCTCTCTACCCAGTAACCCATCGACCCACCCACCCCTGCTGCTGAGGCGTCCTCTTTTTCACAAACTCAAATCTGGTCACCCTATTACAGATAAAGAGTGTTTGTGAAGTTGCCAGCACATAATGGTAAATGGCAAACATGGTCCAAAGCTCAGTTAACTCTGAGTGCCTGCCACTGTCTTTCCTTTTTGATAAAAGGAAAGAATATATTGAAGAGTGGGGCTATGTAAGGGACTACGGAGTTCAAACAGCCATAGCCTTACCTGAACCGTGGACATTATCATTGCCAGTGAATTCACCACAAGGGTGCACCCAAAGTCTAATTATTGGTTTCATTATATTGATTGTAAATTTTCCCTTGAAGAAATTCTGCAAAGTCAAATTCCCTCTCTTTAACGTTTAAATAATTTAAATTTGTCCCTGGTACCATAAAAGTTTTGTTTAAGTGTGTATATATGCCTGTATGTGTGTGTATTTCTATCACTGTCAAAAGTTGTAGATAGTTTTTTTATATAAAACGTGTCCGACACCTTCACTTTTGTCATGTTGCCTGTTTGTCCCACTACAACTTTTGAGAGTTTGAAAGCAGAGCCGTGATTGGTCAGTTGGAGGTCCCCTTGGAGCAAACAACCAATCCAAAAACGAGCGCGCGGCCATGTTGAATTGTCAATATTCCGAGAGAAGGGACAAAAGAGTGTTAACTCGGCGCTTTTCTCGAAAATAGCATATACCAAGCCTAACTGAACTGCCAATTTAAGAGTCATTCAGGGTACAACGGGTAAGTCTTTAAGTGTGTTGGAGTTTGATTTTTCTTCTGCTCGTGAAGGGTAAGTTCTCTAGTCTTTGGTTAACAGGATTGGTTACCATTGATGTTAACCGATACGGGCAAAACACTAACCTGCGTCGAGGCTACACACTAGCATGCTACCTTTGTCATTTGTTCGGATTGACCAATAAACAGTGAACTAACAGGTGGCAGCCTATTCACACATGGTTGCTTTGTTCGCATTGTTCATGGATGATAAGTCTGAAGCAAGGTTTCTCTCAAAGTTAAGACCTAACGTTAGGCTGCTAGTTGAATGGCAGAAGCCACGTTGCTAAGCAAGAAGTTTTAACGTCCCTTTTATTGGCGCTCCTTAACGTCTTTAAGCTAGCGTTGCCGTTAAAAAAATGTCAACAAAGTGTTGAAAATATTTTACCCATGGGTCAATAATTATTTGTTTGGCTTACATTCCAGTTCCCAACTCATTTCTTACGCTACATGGTCTGTCAACTAACGGCTAAAAAAGAAAAGGAAGGGGGGGTCGGGTGGACTTCACCGTGACATATTTATTAAAATATCACAATGATCTTGGCATGGTTACTTGTTAAGATTTTGCTTTAGAAACCATTATTTGTTCTGTTAGATAACATGAATTTCATACTTATACAAAAAAATAAAATTACAAATATAAAAATAAAATAAAAACCAAAATGATTGTCCGAGTAGTTTTCAGATTAGCATTCATGGTGTTAGCCTTAAGTATTGGAAGAACTGAGTACCTTTTATTCAAATTTGGTTTACATTTGTGTGGTGGTGGGTTATTCGTGATGTTTGCATGTGCTTGTTTTTCCTGTCTTTTTTTTTTGTTTTGGAGGGGGTTCTTTGCACAACAAATGAGTAAATTATAACCACCCTTATTTGTTATTCATTTCTTGGCAGTATTTCCCGCCGCACTTTGCAGACTGCCACCCCAACTTTTTCTGCAGAGGATCAGGAAATCGGAACAAGATAAGACTTGCAGTTGAGAACTTGTGCTCAGTTTCAAATTTGGACTTTCCACGCTGAAAGACGTTTGGAGCGATCCCATTTTCCTTTTTGTCTTGAACCAGTATTAAAAGCTTCAACAATCACATTTCAGGACTCGATGTCACAGTAACAAATCAGAAGTTTGATAAGCAACAAAGCTGGTCATATTTTGCTACTAGCCCTTTTGAATGTTGAAACGAAGCACTCAAATTTAAATGGTGAAAAATTAAGAACATTCAGGATTGCATTAAGGATAAGAGCACATTGAAACAAACATTTTGAAAGAAGTATTTGTTTTAATCTCATTTTTTGATATTATTTATGGCTGTTTATCTCTCCCTTTTTGGAGAGTTGTCTTGTAAATAGAATTATTACTCTGACTTCATTTCAAGAAGTCTGAATGATTTTGTACACAGTTCATTATTTAAAAAGTACAAAAGAGAGGGTTTTTATTTTTTTTCAGCTTTCTTTTTTTCTTTCTTTCTCCATACACGGGTGCATTAAGCATATAGGGGCAGGGAAAAAGGAGCCAATATAAATCTTACACACTGTGAAGAATTGTCAGTAAAGTGTTGAACCCATGGCTACTGTGAGAACAGCAAAACCCCCATCACCAATGATTGGATTAAACAATCCAGCAAATGGGCAGCTCATGGGACAGACCAAGCCAGCTGGGCAGCAGTCAGGACTCCTTTCAACTGCTCAACAGCCAAGTGGCCCCCAGAAAAGAACCAGCATTCCTCAGAGCGGTGGAGGCATCAAGTAAGATACCTGTTCCATTTATTCTGAAAGAAATGTAACTTTTTTTCCCCTTTAAACTTAAACATGTATGTTGAAGGCTTTGAACCTCCCAGCCAAAAGCTGAACCAAAATATTTGAAGATGAAACATCACACAGTCCTCTCGAAGCCCTCCGTCAGGGTTTATTTCCCACTACAGCGCTTTTCTCACGGTTCATTTCAGTGTTACCAGTTATTATTTGATTACCATGACCTTCAGACTTGCTAGTTGTCTCGCAAGTCCCATTTATTTGTGAGTAAAGAAAATAATTTTTTTTTTCCCAGTTTGCGTTGCTGTCTTTGTTAGAATATATATGCCAGAAATGTTGGTTGCCATGGCTTAATGCAAACTCTTTCAATTAGGTTTGGTGATGAGTGGAAAAAGTGCCTGGATCTTCCACCAAAAGACACCAGGATGAGAACTACGGTAAGGTGATTGTTGGTAATAACAGCCATAATTTTCTTTTACACCAAGCCAACAATTGGCTGTTGGGTGCTTGTGGAGTGTCAGGGAACATGTTATGCTTGTATTTTTGGAACGTGTGCCCTGTTGCCATTATCAGACTCTGGATGTTAATGAAATGGTTAACCCTAATTGGCTGTACAGCTCAGCGACTGAGTGCAAGACAAGGAAGGCTGCAGTGACGACAGAAAGCTAACCACTAGCTTTGATATATTTCACACGCAATCTTATCTGATACTTCATGCTCACTCCTCCAAAACAAGCAACATTTTCACAACAGCATGACTAAAAGAGACATTAACCAACTGATGATCATGACCCAAGACAGACCAGCTCTGACGTTAAAGAAAAATACAAAGCATAATATTTATATAGGTGGTCCTCCAGTCTCCCTTTTTGTATAACATATGTGAAGCCTTCTCCTTCTGCGCTGCCAAACTGAATCCTCTTGTGCAGGAGCTGATCGTATGTCCTCAGTTGAAAATCATCTTCGCAGTTTGTTTAAACAGTGGCGACAGTTTGGTGTACAAGAACCCTAAGATTCAATGTTGCCTACTACTGATGTAATTGCCTTCTTAAACGGTAACCTTAAATGTTTCCACTGTGTTTTTCAGGATGTGACATCAACGAAGGGAAATGAGTTTGAAGACTACTGCCTAAAGCGAGAACTTCTAATGGGGATCTTTGAAATGGGATGGGAGAAACCCTCCCCTATTCAGGTAAATAAAGTGTTTTTTTTTTTGTTTTTTTTTTTTTTTTAATAAAGCCAGATTTGGAAATTTAGAATTCAGACAGGATGTCGTGAAGCTTCCATTCCAGCTGATCCATTTAAACGTTGAAGAGTCTGCATGGTTACATGCACAGTTGAGTCCAGTTATGGTTACAGTTGGATTTTTGGCCTTTAATTTGACCACTGCTCTTGACCCTGTATACACGCACAGAAGCAAAATTGTTTTATTGACTAAAGTATGATATTCTGATGCTTCTAACCTTATCTGTGGGAGATCATTGTACGTGTGAATACGGTCGAATTCTCTGCATAAATGCAGATGCATGTTGTCTTTGTTTTACTTGAATGGTGATTTTTGTCACAGTTCTATTCCTTTATGTGTTGCTTGTCATGATAGTTGACCCTGTGTCCAAATACATCTCTCTAATCCAGTTAACCATGCACATTTTCTTGTGTTCTCTGTTTCAATAGGAGGAAAGCATTCCTATTGCTCTATCAGGTAGGGATATTTTGGCTCGGGCCAAGAATGGTACAGGAAAAAGTGGAGCTTACCTCATCCCTCTCCTTGAGAGGATAGACCTGAAGAAGGATCACATTCAGGGTGAGTTTCTGCAGCAGTTTGACATTGAACACCCTGAAGGACTAACCAAAATTATCTACAGGACTATAGTACAGTCGACAGATTTGTTTCTCTAGTTCTATATTTTCTCGAGCACATGGTCAGGGCCTTGACCAGCGTGTGCACTGTTCTTACCAGTCCGAATATTTCTTTCCTCCGTTGAACAGTTGGATTTTTTTGTTTGTTTGTTTCTCCATGCATTTCATCAACCCTCACATTTCATCAGCCCCTCCCATTTCTGTCTCCACCCAGCCATAGTAATGGTACCAACAAGAGAACTGGCCCTGCAGATGAGCCAGATCAGTATTCAGCTGAGCAAGCACCTCGGAGGGGTCAAGGTTATGGCAACCACAGGTGGAACAAACTTGAGGGATGACATTATGCGCCTCGACGAGACGGGTAAATGTTTATAAGTATTTATCTAGAATTGATCTAAAGTAACAGCTTGTACATTTCTTTTTTTGAGCCTTATTTTATAAAATAATTGTATTTGACTGTAATATAAGATTTTCTGTGATTATTGTTGTTGTGATTGCTGTTTGTGCTTTCTCCAGTTCACGTAGTGATTGCCACACCAGGCAGGATACTTGACCTGATTAAAAAGGGTGTAGCAAAAATGGATAAGACCCAAATGATGGTGATGGACGAAGTGGGTTTGGTTAATTTGATCTCACTTTTATTCAGTAACGTTGACTATAAAGTTGGTCATCTCGTAACCCTGTGTATAAATACTCCTTTTTTCAGGCAGACAAATTGCTGTCTCAGGACTTTGTGGTGCTGATCGAAGATATCATCAGCTTCTTGCCAAGGGGTCGTCAGATTTTGCTTTATTCTGCCACTTTCCCCATCAGTGTGCAGAAGTTCATGGTGAAAACTCTCAAAAGAATATATTCAAATAAAAATGAAGACCTCTCGTATGATCTTCATGTTCTGAAATTGTGATTACCTTTTCCAGAGCAAGCACCTGCAGAAGCCCTATGAAATCAACCTGATGGAGGAACTGACGCTGAAGGGCATTACTCAGTATTATGCCTACGTCACTGAGAGACAGAAAGTCCACTGTCTGAACACACTTTTTTCCAGGGTGAGCGTTCAAAGCATACCTCTGCTGTTGCTAACCACTTGGATACTAAACCCTTACAAATGGCTGCATCAGTGTTGAGAGTAACTGATGTTTTTGCTGTTTGAGTTCCTTTTTATTCTTTTTATCATAAATGAAGTCAAGCAGCATTACAGGAGACAAATGTTCCTATGTGTACAACGTTTATGGATTGGGTGGCCTTTGTGCAGTATTGTAGCTCTCATGTTGTACAATTGATTATGTTTGATCAACCTACAATTGAGACTTAAATTGATCAATTCAACTCAATATCAGGATCATTTAAATGCCAATTAACGAGGAAGTGTGTGCATTTTTCACTGAGAAGGTTTTAAGTTAGTTCTTTGAATAATAAAAATAAATGTGCATCTTTATTTATTTTCCTCTTAAAGCTCCAGATCAATCAGTCCATCATCTTCTGCAACTCCACTCAGAGAGTGGAGCTTCTGGCAAAGAAAATCTCGCAGTTGGGCTATTCGTGCTTCTACATTCATGCAAAGATGATGCAGGAGTACAGGAATCGTGTGTTCCATGACTTCAGAAATGGACTGTGCAGAAACCTAGTCTGCACAGGTAAGTTTAAGAGCATTTTGAAATGTGAAGTGGAAGTTTTTTTTTTTTTTAGATTTTATTTAGCTAAGATTAACTAAAGGACATGTTTTCTTGCAGACCTGTTCACTCGGGGAATTGACATCCAGGCAGTAAATGTAGTCATTAATTTTGACTTCCCCAAAAGTGCAGAGACCTACCTGCATCGTATTGGCAGATCAGGTACAGATGAACATGTCGTACTCTGAACGAATAGATTTGTTTACAAGTACTGTGAAAACCTGCCACAACCAGATTATCTTCATACACCGTCTTCCCTTTGCAGGACGATTTGGTCACCTGGGTCTGGCCGTCAATCTGATCACTTCAGACGATCGCTACAACCTGAAGAATACAGAGGATCAACTGGTCACTGACATAAAGCCCATCCCCGGCAGCATCGATAAGAGCCTGTATGTGGCAGAGTTTCACTCTGTTGATCCAGACGACGATGATGAAGAAGAGGTTGCAAAGAGCAGGGAATTGGGAGCATCCTGAATTAAAGGTCTGTATTTCTAAAAGCTCAAACAGCTGTGATGGAACTTTAGATAGTTGTGATAGGGCTTCAGCTGGTGAACAGCTGAAAGATGTAGATGAAATTTGAATGCAGGTCACATTTTCAAAATGACAATTGGAGTAATTGGGCCTGATGCCTAACCCTGTGTGGGTTGTGTTGAGAGAGAGAGAGGGCACAAAGCTGTCTTTTGCCAGTGTTAAAGCATCAAGTTCTAGTTATTTACAGTATATAACAGAAGGGATTTCACGTCTGTGCAATATCACTAAAAAGTGAAATTATTCAAACTTTAACTTCAACTCTTGCCTCTCATTAGTTGACAATCTCTGATTTGGCAGGTAACATCTGCCCTCCTCATAACCAATGATAACTATCAAAAATGTGGATCCACAAGTAGAAACTCAAAGCAACACAAGTGAATACACCTGAGATCACTGACACAAATTGCTTGTGAACACCAGAACTTTCTTATACCAGTGATCCATCTATTTGGATGTCTTTTTCAGAGCAAGCAGGCATCCTTCACTGTTTCTTTACTAGGGAGGGGGAGGGGAGGGCCCCCTGCCCCAGTTTCACTTGTATGGGAAAACACTTGTTATCCAGTTAATCGCTTCTGTTGCATACTGTACCTGACAGCACTGGGCCTTCTCTTTCATTCAATAATGAAGACCGGGTCAAAAGCAAATGAATTGTTGAAAACGTGGATAACAGCAAAGGAAAATAATTGTAACTAATCATTACCACATGTATGCTCTGTCATTTTTGTTTAAATGAATGAAAAACATTTTAATTAGGTAGACAGGAATTAGATACATTTGAGCTCTCATCCTGTTGAAGCAGAGCAAATACTCGGTATCTTGTCAATGGATTGGATCTGCTTGTCAGTAAGAAGATTAACTTAAGTTTTACAGGATTTAAAGTGCTGTCCTCTTTGGACGGCACTACAGTAGTCGAGTTAGATTTGAACAAAGCTGATCAACACACACACTGCCAACTGTCTGCTGCTGGTTTGCAACTCTTAACACTCCACTGAAATCTGAATTTCTAATTCTGTCTTTTGCTTTTGTGGTTTATTGTTTCAGGAGAAATAAAGTGCCTGGCATTTGTCAAACACAATATTGGCTGCAACAACACACAAGACTTGAGTGAAGATTTTTTTTTTTAACTTTCATCAAACTGTTTTTTGTTTTTTTTTATAGATTTTTTGTTTTTTCTCCCAGATTAAATTTACAGCCATCTCTATTTTTTCTCTGTACGTGAGCTAATAAACTGATTTCCTCCACTGAAACTGCCTTAACCAGTTCAACTTTTTGCCTCTTTGCTGGGCTGTTAACTAGCATATAGACTCCAATAAAACCTATGCACTCTTAGCAATAGATGGCAATGAACTTCAAATTGGTGCTTTGTTGTAATATCGTAAATGTCAAACCAAAGGCGGACTTTGAGGAAGGTGCTGATAATGAACCAAATTGTCCATGTTCCCATCCTTCTGAAATGCCTTTTGAGCTGATGGTTTGAGCTGCAACCTGAAACAAATCTACACTAGTACCTTTTAATATTCAGAAGGACCTATAGTGTTTCTTTCAAAGCAGCATAAAGTCCTTGTGACATGGATTCAGAATGGTTCTGGAAAGAAATGTCTGCAACACCGTACTGCCTTTAGTTGAGTCATGAAAGGCTGTGATGGATCTGTCTTCTATGCTGGTATTGTTTAGACAATTGGAGTACACTGGACTTACTGGGTTACTTGTAATGATATGCTCCTTTGTGTTTCATATTCTGATAAGAATGCGATCAAAGGGAGACTGTGACCATAAAGTGATGTGATGCCTGGTCTGCAACATTCCTCGTGCATTATTTTTTTTTTATTTATTTTTTTTTTTTTAACAATGTTTAGTTAATATCTAAAAGCATTAAGCTAAGAAATTCCTGGTGTCACTGCATCATTAGACCCTTGAAGCTGAATTGATTTGCATACATCAGATTCATACCCTCCCTTTTTGAACGATGCAGCAGAAAACATTTGTAAGACCAACCTATGCTTGTTTTTTTTTTGTTTTTTGTTTTTTTTTTTTTTTTTTTGTTTTTTTTTAATTGTCTGGATTTGTTTACGACACATTATCTGTGCTGCAGTTTAAGTCTGCTTGAGCCAACCTGGCCATTTCCCTCTGACCTCACAATTGCTAGGCGTTTGCTGCCCCTCAAAGGTGCTAGTTTATGCCGTACATTCTGACATCTGTGCTAATTCCAGGCTCCAACAATCACTCCACATACAATTGCAGTACTTCTTTTCTTACATTTTACGTTTGAAAACTGGATAATACGACCAGAAGTGTATGCTTTTATACATGAAGTTGTTGCCAAAGCATTTTTTTATTTTTTTAGTTCAGATACTTATATGAACTAACAGGTGCACCTCATAATGTGACCACTGCCTACTGCAATAGCGGAGGAAGAATAAGGCATACTACTTGGGATTGTTCTTCGAAAAGGGAGTTAAAGTTGAATGTAGATGGACTGCATAACATGGAATCAAATCTCCTGCAGTATTCCAGTTTAAATGGACTGAAATAATGTTGCTCATTATGAACTTGGCTGTGGAAATGACTGTAAAGCATTTAGTTAAAACTTGGGCCTGTAGCAGTAGGCGGTGTTTCTCAGGTCTCGGTTGGTGTTGAAGAACCCGACATGACAATGTGTCTTGGTTTAAGTGTTGGGCTATGCCCAATACCAGTTCTTCCCTTTGGCCCAATCTTTCCCTATTATATAGTCAAGACTGTGTCCCGTTTTTCTCATGGAGATTAGAGGTAGCAGTCATCTGGCCATCTAAATGGCTTCTCAGTTCCTAGTTGAAGGGCTTTATTACAACTGTCCAGTGATTCCAAAATAAGAGCCAGGATAACCTACTCAGCAGTATGTAAGATGGAGGAATAGGGCCATGGATTGGAACTGGGATGTAGTCTTATTACTCCTATAAGTACCTTAGACTGACATCAAACTCCTACTTCGTGGACGTCCCCGGCCTGAAATTGGTTGCCATTTTACTTACAATATAAACAATCACTGCTTGTCCTTTTCAAAAGTGAAACCGCAGTCAGAAGGGAGTGGTCGTTTTTCTATGTTTGATGGAAAAATACATAAAAAAAATTGAGAGGAAAGAATCACAAGCCTGAAGATCTATAAATATTTTACAACCATAAATGATTGACTTCAGAACATTGTTTCAGGTAAATACATTTGAAACATGGTTTTTCTCTTCTTTTTACGGGCAGGGATTGGTAGCTCTGATTGGTGCTCTCTTTTGAAGCACCAGCGGTGGAGATTTGTTATTTTCACTGTGATAATTTGCCTCATAGCTGCACTTAAATGACACGTGATGGTAATGTCCTTTGATTTTTCTTTGTTTTTTTTTCTTTTTTTTTCTTTAAACCTGTGACAGTTTTTCTTATTGTACACACCCATGACTTGATGAGCGAGACATTAAGACAAAAGAGTGATAATTTTCAGTGAACTGTGTCGATGCCTGTGCTTAAACCAAATAAAATTCAGCAGACTGACCTCTCCTTTGTTTTTTGTTTTTTTAAATGTTCCTGTTTTTCATTGTTTTCTTTGAGGTAAACATGACTCAAAGCACTGAAATGGTTAGAAATGTTATTCTGGTCACATGTTTTAGGGTTAGGGATGATGTCTTTACACATTTCTTCCCACCCTAATCAGTTATTGTTCAATTTGGTGGCTTTTAGTCTGAAATCAAAAAACCTTTTTCTGCTTGTACAATAAATACCATACAACTTTGCAATATATACCTCTCATTATTTTTCTGGAAGTCTAAATGTGATACTCATAGTTTTCCAAAAAGGTGCACACACTTGATTATTATTTATTAATCTTTTTAAAGAGACATCACATTTGTTTTGTATTTATTTCTCACAATATAATGTAGCAAACCCAAATGTCCTTACTTGAATGTCGCAGAAAAGCACATCCACTGAATACGTGTTTCATTAAATTAGCTCCGCACGTTTTGTAATCTGCTGAATTCATTCATTCGCTGCAGCCTCCAAACTAGGCGTACCCTTGGAATGTCATTCAGTGCGAGCCTGAAATAAACGGATGTCCAACGAATGAACTTCGTCGTACGTCACCGGGATCGGGACGACCCCATTAGCTTCAGCCAATGGCAGTTGAAATCAGACGAACATCAGCCAATCAGCTCCTGAGTCGGGGGTAAGTGGGCGGGTGCTTTTGAGCTGCAGTCACGGACGTTGTCGTGAACTTTACCGGTGTTGAACTACCCCTGGACCCTAACCGTCTGCGTGAGTAGAAAAGACTATAATATTACACGTGGACTATATGCAATAGTGGTCGCTGAACGTGTCATTTTGTCAGCCCTTGTGTTTTTGAATTACCGTGCTCGATGTTTTTCAGATGATCAGATCTCGTGGTGGGACTCCACATGGCTACCTAGCCAGCAAGCTAACCCATCAATCATGATAGCTTGCATTAGCCCTCTTAGGTTACATATAGCTGGTGGATAGTTTTGCCGACTGCTTGATTGTCAACAAATCTGGGCTCTCGAACAAGCCACATGTTGCAGTTTGATATTTGTTGTTTCTAACCGGATGTAGAATGCTGTACAGTGTGTGTAGAGTCTGGCTATACTGGGCCTTAGCCACAACCAGCCTGCTATACTCTTTCTGCTTGTACACTAGGACATAGGACATAGTGTAGCTTGGCAAGTTGATGGTGTTGTCTTGCCTGCTAGTTGGATAACATTTTTGCTTCATCCTATGCTAAAGGGCCATTCGATATAGTGTGTAACAAGCTTCATGTGGCTTAACACCAAACCTCGCAGATTATATAAATCAGTGTATGTTGAATAACGCCTCCCCCTTACCTTTACAGGTGACCATTTTATTCTAATCGGTTCCAGTTGTTCTAGTGTTTGTGATCAGTTGCGACTGATATTGCTAATTGTTTGAACAACTTAATTACCCACTGCGTGTCTCTCTTCAGTCTGTTACAGTGTCAGAGTATGGGCAGTGTGTTGGCTGCCACCTCCCCCAGTCCAGCTGCAGCTGGCGGTGGTCAAGGGGTCCCTGGGTTGGTGTCAGTCCCTCCCGGGTTCACTATGCCCTCCGTGTCTTCCGTCCCTTCAACGTCCGAGTCTGGCGAGCAGAAAGGAGATGCAGATTCCTCGCTCCCAAACCCAGGCACATATGAAGAGTGCCACCGGAAATGTAAAGGTTAGAATATGGACTGAACATGTGCATTATGTAGATTATTGCTGTTGTATTTCCTTATGTATGTTTAACTTTGCAGTAACAATCTTGTTTTGCAAATCAAATTATTGTCGTGGCGAGTTGAAACAACAGATGTTTAGTAAGATCAGTCAGAAATTCTATTTCCCCTTTCCTTTTTTAGAGGTGTTCCCTATGCAGATGGAAGGGGTGCGGTTACTGGTAAACAAGGGCCTGAGTAACCACTTCCAAGTCAGCCATACTATTACCCTCAGTACCCTGGCTGATTCTGGTTATCGATTTGGGTCTACCTATGTTGGCAGTAAACAGACTGGACCGGCAGAGGTAATGCTCCTTTTTCCGCTGCTTTAATGAATTATGCTGACAGTTTTGTACTTTAAATTTGAATGATCATGACAGAGTTTTTTTGAGTGTTGACTATTTTTGAATGGCTTCTATCCAAATTGAATAGAAACTATAAAAATGCCCCGTTTTAAACTAAAGTTTATAAATGCCTGGTTATAAGATGAAAGGCTCTCCATGATCCACTGTTTCGGTTATCTAATTAATACACAGAGAAGGGAGACACGTGTGTGCTATGATGTACTGTATGTGGAGTTCCCATATGTAATGTAGTAGTTGGCTATATTTCCATGTAATTCATTTATTGTATGTTATGTTTTCTATGATATAATCAGAGTTAAAAACCACTGAACATAACGTCAGTTAAACTTTTTTGTACCTGGAGAAAACCGATATTTAGATTAATGTTCACAAAGTTATATAGCCCAAAGGATTCTGCTGTAGCTTTTAAGTGTTGTTTAATACAGCTATTATTACTTAAAAAGGTGTGTTTTGTTCCTCTTAGTCATTTCCAGTCATGGTTGGGGACATGGACAACACTGGCAGTCTGAATGCCCAGGTCATTCACCAGCTTACAAATGCTGTACGCTCCAAAATAGCCATGCAGGTAAGTCGGCGAGTAAACGGATCATACTTTCAAAGGTGAACTTTCAGACTTTTTCAGCATCTAAATGATCGTTTACACTCTGTCAGGTTTAATGTACTCTGTTGTTGTTGTTTTTTGTTTTTTTTTATAGACCCAGCAGCATAAGTTTGTGAATTGGCAGTGTGACATGGAGTATCGTGGTCAAGACTTCACTTCTGCTGTGACGCTTGGAAATCCAGATGTTCTTGTTGGATCCGGTATGACCATTATTAGATCAGTAACAATGCCAGTTAAAAGTAAAAATACCAACTAAACACAGACGTTATATATGGCTGGAAGAAGACATAATAAAAATAAAAAAATGCTTTAATTAGTTCATTAGATTGGTGAATAAACAGCAGGTAAGCCAGAATGCTTAAAAGAAGAAAATTACTGCCATACAAATGTGAACCTTACTTATTTATCTGTCAGTATGGGTTGTGTGTGTTCTTAAGTAGCTTCGCTTCAAATCTGTGTAATATTGTGTGTGGCTTGCAAAGGAACTCTCACTTGCTCAGAAGAAGTTTAGATATTGTTTAACATGTGAGAATCAAAGAAATCTGAGCTCTGATATCCAACTAACGTAGCACAAGTCAAGCCTTGTGTCTTAAACCTTTAACATGCATGACCAAAGGGAGTAGCCAGAGGGCGCCGATAGAACAATGATTTAGGACAGCCTAACCTGCAGAAAGTTGCTTATTTGAACAGCCCAAGACCCATTTTCAGGTCCCGTTCCTTTTATTTGTACCTGTAGGTAGATTTGTTTTGCAGCCAGACAGAGAACATCCACACAACATAAAATTTACTAAAACATGTTAAACATTTCTACTAATTTTCAACTTCAAGTAGACATTTGTAGACATTTCCTTTAGCAATCACTAGAGACAACCATTTCTATCTGAATTGAATGTAATTTTGTAACGTTGCCATGCCAACACACTGGGTTTTTGCAAACTATGGCACACTTAAGGCTTGAATGAATTGTGTAGTTTTGTCAGCAGGCGGCAGCAACAGACCAAACTGCAGAAGTCTTTAAGGACTTATTTTCAACTGTTGTGATTTAGTCTTTCATTTCGCTCAGTAATTTTGAAGAAATCCTTAAAAGAAAAAAAACAAACATTAAGGTTTGTTGATAAATGGTAAATGGACTGTACTTATATAGTGCTTTTCTAGTCTAGTTGGCCACTCAAGGTGCTTTTACACTTCAAGCCACATTTAGCCATTCATACACCCATACAGCATGTCTTAGTCTAAAAAGTGTTGCAGGCTACATAAGTTTCTAAACTTTGTTTTTTCTCTATCACACATTCATACATCAGGTTTCAGTTTCTTTAGTTATTTTGCCCTAGAACACTGACATGTGGCCATGACTCAAACCGCCAACCTTCTGATTGGCAACAACTGTTCCTCCTCTTAAGCTACAACTGCCTCTATGATGTCACTTTTCAACACATGCTGCTGATTGGCTAATCGTAGCTCCTTCCGTGGTACTTATTGAATGATAAAAAATGTTCTTTCTTGTCCCAATGCAAGGCTCATCTGCCTACTTCATGAATTAGACTGATTTCAAAGTCAGGAGCTAGGCTAAGGGGTTTGATGAGAAGTTGGATGGCATGGATGCAAAACTGCGTGAAGACGTGAAAGCGGGGTTCCTTTAATCTGCAAATGTGCATGAAATGAAAATGTACACTGCGTATGTGACAGATTCTTCAATGGCTTTGTCACAGGCATTGTGGTGGCTCACTATCTTCAGGCAGTCACACCAGCACTGGCTCTGGGTGGAGAGCTGGTGTATCACAGGAGACCAGGAGAGGAAGGAACTGTCACTTCTCTCTTGGGCAGGTACACAGGTAAAATCATACCAACATTTTTACTGTTTTGCACAAGCGAGTTTAATATTTAGCAAACAAATCCCAAATATTTCAGTCTTTGAAGATATGTTCATTCAAACGGTTGCATCTTACTTGTGTGATCAGCAACATTCTCTTTTCCCTCAGGAGACAACTTTGTTGCAACTTTGACTCTGGGAGGAGCAGGAGCTCATGCTACGTACTATCACAAAGCCAATGACCAGGTACTTAATGTCAGTGAATGTGGATAAATGGATAAATAGAAATGACCTGTAACTTGAAAATATTCCCTCATGTTATCTGAGCTGAACTCTGGAATCTTTTTTCTTTTTTACTCTACAAGTCTGCAGATTTTTTTTTTTTTTTTCTCTTTTCTGGAAACTGGAATCTCATTGAGCAAAATCAGTGACCAAAACTTATTTGTGTGCATGTAAGTGTTGTATAAACGGGGACTTTGTGTTTAACCTATCCTTTAACTTCTATATTTAACAGTTGCAGGTAGGGGTTGAATTTGAAGCCAGCACAAGGATGCAAGACACTACAACATCCATTGGTTACCAGTTGGACCTCCCCAAAGCTAACTTGCTCTTCAAAGGTAAATACAAATAACAACATGAGTGACTACTAATGTAATAATGACCAAATTAGTACAACTTTATCACTTTGTCCATCATTACCCTTTCCAGGCACCGTTGACAGTAATTGGGTGGTTGGGGCAACCCTTGAAAAGAAGCTGTTGCCGCTGCCTCTCACACTGGCCCTGGGGGCTTTCCTCAACCACCGCAAGAACAAGTTCCAGTGTGGCTTCAGTGTCACCATTGGTTAGAGGTGCACAGGCTACCTGGAATCGGCTCACAGGCCACAGCTCGAAGTGGCACAGAGACACACACAGGAACCTGAACAAAGTTTTTGGAATTGGATACAGAGACTCTTTTACAACTGTGATTATGGGGCTGACAGAGAGACAAAGACAACTATCAATGAGCCAGAACTGGCCAAGCCATGCCTACATACTGTAGCACAAATGTCTTTCCTGTATGGTGTATAGGACATACCCAGAGGCTTGTGTGATGTACATCAGAGGGCTTCATGTGATGTGAAAATTAACGTAAGTAGTAAGACATAATATATGGTGATCATGTATGGACTGAAATAAATGTGATTACATTTTGTACAACTGGGTGTTTTGATTGTTCATCAATAAACGTCCACAAGGTGTCACCAAAACTTCATATTTTACAGGTAACGTAAGCTAACAGTTTCTGTTGTAAGATTCTTTTTTTTTTTTTTTTTTTTAATTTTACAAACCGGAGTAAAGGAATGGTTGATGAGTAAGTCAAAAACACGGAAAAGACGGAGAGGCATCTGATGACGGCAGGGGCCAGTTTCAGACCCAGGACACGTTGTTGACTCTCCAAAGCGGCTAACATGATGAAAAGGGGTCTGTGTTTGGTCTTGCCAGTTCACCTGAAGTTAATTACTTTCACCTTTGCAGAAACATACTCTAGTTGGAAAAAGTGGCATAAAGAATCTGAATACTTTTTACTGACAGTCTTACTCGGTCATGGAAAAACATGAAATAGTAAATTAAGCAACAGATTTGACTCCACTGACACTCTTTAATCCTACTGAATGTAAAAGTAACTATTTAGTGAAATTGTCTCAGGGATTTGGAGTGGCCCCAACACACCCCACTGCCAAGATGACACTCAGTTTTTTGACATGTTTCAAAATGAACAACAGATGTTCTCGTTCCAGGAGAGTAATGATTTGGTAAACTGGTCGGAGAAATTGCAGATTATTTTTCCCAATATACACTGATTAGTTCTGCTCTAAAGAGCAAGTAAGTCTTCAGCAGCTCTGTCAAAAGAAAAGATTCAGGCTGAGAAAACATCTGACCAGACTTAGGAAGGAAAAGTGAGGTAAAGATCCCCTGAAAAAAAATATCAAACTGCGATGGTTGATATGCACAAGGTGTTTTGCTATTTTTTTGGCTTGGGGTTCACTGTTCCTTGTTTCTCGCTTTCTTTTTCTTCTTTTTATGGAGTCTCTTAGGATAGCTTCCTTAAATATGAAAGGAGGTAGGGATATAAATAAGTCGCATTGATATGTTCTTCCTTCAGGAGACACACGGCTCAGATGATAATGAAGCTGAATGGGGCAGGAATTTCAGACAGATTTATTTTAAAGATATGGAACAATGTGTTAGTTCAAGGCGCTTCAATATATATATACATATATATATACATATATATGTATATATACACATATTTATACATATACATATATATATACATATATATGTATATTTATACATATACATATATATATATGTATATGTATATGTATATACATATATATGTGTATATACATATATATATATATGTATGTATATACATATATATATATATGTATATACATATATATGTGTATATACATATATATATATATGTATGTATATACATATATATATATATATATATGTATGTATATACATATATATATATATATGTATATACATACATATATACACATATGTCAGGTTCAAACACCTAAACAATTCACAAAAAGAAGAGAGAGACGTCAAGGTTTTTTTTACTCATGAGGAGAGCGCGAGAAGAGTGCTTCTTACAATCTCCTAACCGCTCTGAAGCATCTCCTCACGCCTCATCCATTTTATTCGAAAATGGGTGTGCCCTGCTTACAAAGCTCTCAAAGGAAGGGGGGTTTGAGTTTTGAGCCAGACCAGACCAAATTCCAAACAGTGGAATTTACAACCTTCACACAGATAAGCCTCACACAGATAAGCGAGGCACAACTTCAACTCAAAACACTTAATCAATATAAGAAAAGAAGAGTATATATGGGATAACTATCATAAAATGTATTTACAACTCAACAACATACATCAAAGATATGTTAGATTCGGTTCTCTTAGTTGGAAGCTCAAGAACGGACCGGAGTAATTCAAGTGAAAATGAAGTCTTTATTTGTGGTCACACGTCAAAGCATATCAGCGCTGGGCTCAGTGGGAAAGAGTCCCCGCAGGAAGTCTGTCAGACTGCGCCACGATTTCCGGGTATCATTTGTATTTATAGCCTCATAGGTTGGACTCACACTCGACCGAGTATGATGGGACATGAGTAAGTTCAACATGCTTCGTCATATTCTCTGGATCAGCCCAAAACAATGTGTGTGTGTGTGTGTGTGTGTGTGTGTGTGTGTGTGTGTGTGTGTGTGTGTGTGTGTGTGTGTGTGTGTGTGAATCTGCCCTTGCTTTCCCAGGCTTTCCCAATTGTTTTGTCTTTCTACTCCTAGATCACTTTAGGTCATCATGGAAAAGTACTGAGACTATTTCATTCCTAATGTCTAAGAACAAAGCCAATTTTTACAATTCCCCTTTTGAAGTGATTTTATCATTTCAACTAATTCAGTCAAACAACTGAGGTAGAAATGTAATCTTCTGTATTGTGTCACATCTGTATTAGCAGTAGCAAGTTTTTAGCAGCCCCCCCAAACTGCAAGAGCCACTTACCTTTTGAGATGTACCACAATCAGATAGGAGATTTCTGCCATCTCCATTTTGAAGTGACTTCATGTGTTATTATGTAAGCTTATGTGTAAGCTGGTCTTATTTGCAATTACAGCAGCAAGCAAGTCTTCATTGCACAGGCATGTGGAAATAGTAAAAATAATTCTAATGCTTTAGCTACACTTTCAAATCAGGACTATTCCATCATTTTACTCGGAACAGAAACTCTTTCTGAGAGGGTTACAACCTTCATAAGTCACTGATTATAACTCTGCAAATGAGCACATTTAGAAAACAATTCTGATGCTTTAGCAAAACCTTCTATATCAGGAGTATTAATCAAGATTCTAGAAATAGAGACTCTTTTCTAGTAAGTTTAAAACCTTCCTCACTCAACTGATAATAACTCCGCAAATGAGCACATTTCTTAATAGATTATATGTAGACAATAATATTTTGCTATATGTATTGTGTGTATGTAGCCCCGAACCCATCCTCTGTGTGGAATCTTTGTTCATTATGGCCTAAAACCTTATGTGGTTCGCAAGGCCTTGCTCCCCCATAAGTACCATAACAACACACACCATTGATTAATTAAAAATTATCACATAATTTCTAAACTAATGACACTCAAACATTGCATAAGGCAATTAACATTACCAGCAGGCTCGTCCACCATTTGCAGCGAATAGGAGCGAAAACCCGATGTATCCGGGAAAAATTCACCAATGGCCCCAGTTCCACTTGGCGACCGACCAACTTATTACCGTTCAAAGTTTAAGGTCCCGCTCCAAACAGCCGAGTCACCCCACTGGCAATTGACATCCTAAAAATGATTCATTATCATCCTTTAAGAGGAATTAGCTGAACACTTTAAAAATGAAACATAAGAAATATAACTTTAACCAAGGCTCGATTATATGAGTATATTAGCCTCTTGAGCAATTATGATTAACTTTTCTTTTAAATGATATATCTTTCTTAGATGACCACATGACGAGTCGTGTGGTCTCTTGTGGTCCAATCCTGTCGGTGCTCGGTTCTCCTCTTGGCTGAAAGTCTGTTCAGCATTCTGATCCGGAACTAATCTTGGAAGGAGAGATCACCAGTACATCGCTTCCTTGAGGGATATTCAGCATCCCCTCCCTAACTAATTTTCTTTTGGGATAATTTTGTTGTGTAGTTCTCCACCATCATCTTGGCATGATGGGCAAAGCCTTCCAGAACTCAAGCTTATGAGTCCTCCGGCCGTACGTTCTGTAGTGGTTCTGAATCTGTGGAATAATATTAGCAAATCTCGCAGCGCAGTAGTGCAAAATGTCATTTGCACATTATTTTTATACTTAGGGCATCTCTCTTTGAAAGGTTCAATCCTAAATACCCAATTCATCATTTATTTATTTTTTCATATGGACCCCAAACCAAAATAAAACCATGTGTATGAGAGGAATTTAGCAAATTTGTCGGTACCCTCCATGGAGAGGTGAGAAACGGACGGGAGATGCATGTCAAAGCTCCAAAAGAATGAGCAGGAGAGTCAGGAGAGGAGACGCTATCTTCATGGGGGAGAAGCTAAAAACACGAAAGGAAAAAAAGAGTAACATATTCCATCAAATTTTTCTTGTTACTTTGAAGAATTTTAACATGAACCCTATGGAGTTCTGAAAAATATCATACCAACAGCAGTTCTGAAGCTATGCCTTACAGGGGACTCCTGCTTTACACTTGTTATGTGTCTCATAACAGATCAATGCGTCTTAAACCCGTGAAACAAAGCTGGCAATCTTCACGGCATAATGCTTGATTTTATTTTGATTTATATGTGTACTTTGGAGCATAAATTCCATTGATGTTCTCTCTTATTTTGTTTACTTACTGTAAAAATGAAAACCTCTTTATGTAACTGTCAACTAGAGACAACAGCAGTTTCTGCAAGTCTAAGATGTGCGAGTAGATGTTGATACCTGTTGCTGTCTGACATACGCGGAGGCGGGATGCTGGTGGGTAAGATCCTGTAAAAGTCAAAACATTTTTTTAAAAGGAATATTCTGTGCAAAGGCCTTCACCTTTTACAGGGTTTTCTTTAAAATGACATCTTTATTTTCATATGATTCTATTTATTTTGAAACAGCTTACTACCTTGATTGGCATGGGCCTTCATCCCGATCTGTGTGGGGATGTGTAACCTTAACTGGTACCACTTGAGGACATGGCAGAGTGCTTGCATTAAGTAGAGGAGTCATATCTATTAAAAGAGACAGTTTCAGTAATACGACACAAAAAAAGGATTCCAGTCTAGTGTAGAGTTATTCAAATGTTTACATTGTTTGTTGTTAAATGCCATTTTCCAGTTAGAAATTTAAATTTAGCAATGAAAGCATTGAGCTCGCCTTGAAAGTTTAAGATGAAAATGGCACTCCCTCCTCTGAGGAAATCTCTCTGTTGCATGTCTTCCAAAGACGCAAACTGGGAAAAGCCAAAAAGTGTTCCCGCAAAGAAGAACTCATCGTTCTCATCCACTAATTCATATCCAGTCTCGTGAGGATTGTTCCAATATGACACACCTGTTTAGAGAAAGTACATGTAACATAAAGGCAAATAGGTTTTGACGACTTTATTTTCTTCAATTATTTTATTGTCTTGGAGTCTTACCATCGGAGGTGAGCTGAGTTTCATCAGTGATGAAACTTCTTTGCTTTGACATCTGCAGTTGAATGTTGGGGCTCTGATCCAATATTTGGAAAGTAATTTGCCTTTGTAGGCAAGGCCACTCCAGCTGGTCATCATAGTCACCCGAGATGATATGAAAATACAGTCCGAAAAACGTCTGACGGAGTATAGTCACTATCCGGAATGCATAGCCCTCATTGGAATACTGCCGTGGGCTGTATATTCTGGTTCCATCAGCACTCGTGTTCAGAAGTTTCTCAAAGTCATCTATCTGCAGGGTCAGATGTGGACACTCGGTCTCAGAAAGATTGATGTCATCAATTGAGAAGCCCCCTGTAGAGCTTCCTGCTCCTTTCCGAACCTCAAACACCACCTGGAACTGCTTGATGGCATTCAGAGAAACATGCTGGAGCTTCCAGTGAGATGTTAGTGCACCTAGAGGGAGGATTTTTGAAAGACTGTTTCACTATTTGAATAGTACTTGCCACTGACTATTACATCGTCACAAACATTCACAGTTCAGCTGTCTTGAGTACCCTGACATTACCAGTGATCTGTCCCATGAGGCGGAGGGTTCCACTGGAGTCTTGATCATCTTGAAACTCTCTGATCCAGATGTTAAGTACATCTGACTCATTCCCACTATTGTAATAGTAGAACTGGAGGCACTGGACATGACACCCCCTTTTGGGATTCATCATCTGGGTCTCCAGTCGGGCTGAGTCTCCTTCCTGACCTGATGCTGTGCTAACGTGCATGAAGTAACCGGTGTCTTGATCTACAAAAAAGAAAAGTACTATATATTTGCTTGTATAATTCAAGAAATTTAGCCAAAGTTACCGTATATTGTAAAAGTTTGCTCAAAGTCATGTTTCCCTTAAAAAAAAAAAAGCTCCTTTAAATTAAAATGTAGATTTAAAGGAGGATTTTTAATTTATTTTTAAATTAAATGTAGATAATACAAACACTGGGGTGAACAAGCCTTTTCTGTCGCTGCCCCCAGGCTCTGAAATAAGCTTCCCGTTGAGCTGCGTCTTATTTCTGACTTGGGCCTCTTCAAATCTAGGCCAAAAACCTACTTACTTAAGATTGATTTTAATACCCAGTAGTATGATGACACTTTTATCTTATTTGATTTTTTTGTATTTTATTGCTTTCACTGTTCTTTTATTGTTTTTATTTGTTTTTACGTATTCTTCTCTTTATTTATTACCTGCTGTAAAGCACTTTACAAACAATCGTTACTATGTACCAAAGGGCTGTATAAATAAAATACATTTACATTACATTTACATAATAGAGTTGTCAGGTTCTGGAGGCTTGCTTGTGTTTGGCTGCTGCTTACAGCTCTGTTCCAGGAGGTGGCGTCTGACTTCAGGAGGCACCAGCAACAGGTGTAACCTGTTATCCACTCATCAGGAGAGGCACCTTGTCTGCAGTTCCTCGTCGGAGTGTTTCACACGTAGGCTATGGTACGTTCGTTACCACCCCGACCAAGTCTATGCTCAAATCTTGCTCATGTATCTTGTCCTGTTTTTGACATCAGGTGTTTCCAGAACTTCTTGCTTTTGGATCAAGCCAAGGAACTCACTTGAGAGTATTACCCTCATCCAGGAAACCCTCTGCCAACCCTCTGGAAAGCTTATCTGACCAAACGCTGTTCACCCTCCAATGCAGCCCATCTCCGGATTCTCCAAGAACCTCACTACTCCTCCCTGGCGGATTTCGTTCACTCACCAGTAAGCCGTCATCCACTTCACCTTCCAGTATCCTTAAACAACTCTCTGCTAATTTCCTCCTCTTGTACAGTGCTCATCCAGTTCCAGGATCTTCAGTTGCCGACCATCCAGTCTTATTTGCAATAAACATTTATTATTTATATCGGTCTTGTGTGTGTGTTCTGCATTCGGGCTAAGCCATGACAAGAGTTAAATATTTATTTTGTTGAGATATGTAATTTTCTGGGGGGGGCTTACAGTACATAGCTATTTTTTGTTAATTAGAGCTGACAGTAAAAGAGGAATGTGGGGAAATACTGTAGATGTGGAATGAGCTAAGTAATTTGATGACATCAAACATTTTGCAGTAAACCAATGTAGAATCTGAATGCAGAAGTTCTTACCTTGAACTTTACCATGTTCACTATTTCCACTGGGTAAACTGGTGTGGTCAGAGTTTGGACCCCCATAAACTCGTGTTACCACTTCCCAGCCATTACCGCTCTGTGAACAGCAGCTTATTTGACATAGGGTCCCATTAGAAAAGCCACAGTACATCAGAAAAGCAATGGTTGAGTCTGTTGATGTGAATGAAGAACACAGTATTGAGGATTACTCATGCATTTCATACCATTTGAAAATGTCAATGATATGTTTGTCAGCACTGGTCTATATAGGGAGTATAGGGAATTATTCACTGAGTCTGGTCCTTTTTTATTTATTTATTTTTTTTCTTTAGCACAAGTTTCTTGTGTTTACCTTGTATTTAAAAATGTCAAAGCTTTACTCATATCCTAAGCCTCCGAAGATTCATAGTTGGATATTACCGTGGCAATGCAAGCAGAGGTTTTCATCTGCTCTAATCCATTTTGATCTTTACCTCAGCAGTCCTGCTCACACAGAGGCTGCACTATTTTGCCACTTAAAAGGTACCTATCAGTGATGCGCAGGTTACCCGAAGCCAGCAGGCATCCGCGGTCACCCGCAGTTGTGGGTCATTAAAAAATATTTTTAAAGGATAAGATCGTTTTTTTGACATTGGGCCCTTGATTTCACATTATAACATGATGTTCTACTCACCCCTGCTTGTTGTTGGTCATTTGGAGCTGTTCCGAAGATATTCGCGAGGCGTCTGGCTGCTCTCTTGAGATATTCGGCCATGAAACGGTTTCCTATGGGCAAGCTTATACAGGCACAAACTATGCTGTTTATAATTTATTAATTACTGTACACTAGCACTGATAACGTGGAGGTGCGTCGCTTACTTAAAAAAATCCGGGTTATTGTAATTTTGATTTTTTTTTTTGTCGTAAAGTGGGTGTTACTGACGTCCTCGTCGTGCTACTGCCACAGACAGCCCACAGACCTGCTGCCTATTTATTCATTCGGCTAAAATTCAAAATTAGTAACCCGGATTTTTTTAAGTAAGCGACGCACCTCCACGTTATCAGTGCTAGTGTAGAGTAATTAATAAATTATAAACAGCATAGTTTGTGCCTGTATAAGCTTGCCCATAGGAAACCGTTTCATGGCCGAATATCTCAAGAGAGCAGCCAGACGCCTCGCGAATATCTTCGGAACAGCTCCAAATGTTCAACAACAAGCAGGGGTGAGTAGAACATCATGTTATAATGTGAAATCAAGGGCCCAATGTCAAAAAACCGGTCTTATCCTTTAAAAACACACAAGCAGAAAAAGTAAGGTTTGGGACTCATTTGCCGAGATCATCAAAAATGATGAGCAAAGTGCAGGCTTTTCGCTTTGTCATGTGCACCTCCTGTGAAGCAATGTATGCATTTGATAGCCACAAAACTGGAACGACCAACATGGCCTGTCACAAGTGTGTCACCGGGATGCCATCGCAGCCAAAGAGTAAACAGATCAACACCTTTAAAAATGAATGCAGGTAGGCTATATGAGGTGCGTTGCCAATGACGCTAGGATGTTCATTAAGACCATTGGTCGGGAAGCGAGTCGGGTTCACATTTTTTCATAAATATTTCTTGCGGTCTGAGTTAACGGGCGGGTTAGTGGAAAAAGCGGTCGGTTGCGGGATGTTATTTCGTCGACCCGCGCGTCACTGGTAGCTACCTATGTCGCTGTTACTCAGTCAAAATAGTGAGAAGTTGGAATAGTCAGAATCAGAAGAGTGAAAATGTCAGGAATTTGTGGAACAGCGAGTTATAACGACCCTTTAACAACAAACACATCAAATAAACGTTATGACCGTCTCTGATGCCGACTCAGAGGTACACAATATTAGACCCCCCCCATTACCAATTCAGCTTCTTCAAAGGCTTATCAGTAGGCTACCTCAGCATCTCCGACACAAGAGTTTAACAGAGCAGTTTTCATTGTCTAAAACTCCATCATGAAGTAGTCCTCATTTGTTTGGTTTTGACTAATGAATGCATCTTGTTCATAAAGAAAATTATTTAAAATTATTCCCCTGAGAAATAAGAGCAGGAAAAGTACATTTATGTCACTTATGCCCAGAGTAAACAGTTTTTAAAACAATGAAAAGTACTATTCTTTGCATAATGGAACATTGTATTCATTGTGACTATATTCGCTGAAGTACAAATAATGTCAAAACATTCTTGAAACTGGGTGTCGGTCTTCTTTATATTTAAGCACTTACTACATTTGTAGAGAAGGTTTAGTTCCAGAACATCAAGCGGACTCATTCCCAGAGTTTGACCAATCACATCCTGGAATTTTGGGTCTTTTGTTATTATTGTAGGGCCATTGCCATTGCTGAACATATTTTTGGGATAATGCATCACTGACCAGTGGTCATATGGGACTACATGGGTGGTGCTGTGGTCATTTTCAACCAGTTTGAAATTATTCTCTTTACCTAGATGACACAAAAAAAGAAGAAAAAGGAATTCCAAAATAATTGCCACACAATAAACTAATTGGTTCATTTAATCTAACTTTAGATAATCCTGAATTTAATCTAACAAATATTAATTTATATATTTATGATCTTCATATTTATGGGTGGACATAGCACATTTAAGGTAGATATCTCATTGTCAATAAAGTAATATGTAATGAAAGCGTTTCTCAAACCTTCTATGATGTTTTCTTTTACAATTGTCACATAAGTATCTCTGTCATATCTGGACTGTTCATGGTGGAAGCCAAGAGCATGGAGAATCTCATGTTCAACAATATCAATAGATGCACAGTCTCTCCCGATGGAGATGACCTGTCCATTGGGTACTACTTTTCCAATAACAGAAGAACAACTAAATGGAAAAGGAAAAAAAATATTATTGGTCATTTTCATAACATTACGCAATCAAGTCAAACAAAAGCTTAATTCATCAGAGCAGGTGCAGAACCATCAAATGCAAAAAAATGCTTTAAAATCATCATCATTATGTCTTTTCAAAGCCCAACAGAAACATATGAATCGTGTTTCACTTTTTTTCTTCAATACTTTGCCAAAATGGCAGAGGGCTGTCTTTAACGAACAAAACCATTAAATCTGGAAACCTTAAAACAAACAAACCAAAAAACATACCCGTTTAACTTTTGTACAGAAATGTAATAGTCCTCTGAGACTCGTGGTGTGAAGTCTATGCATGACTTCAGCCTGAAACTGTCAAAGGCTTTCAGGATGATCCCTCTAGCATTCAACTCTTTCAGATTTAATGAGGAATGATTCACAGAGACAAAGAGAGAAATGTTACCCAATTTAGAAAAATAGATGAACAAATAGTCAAAGCTTTCATTAAATCCTAGAGGATGAGATGGATATGTGACTTTACACAATTTATCAATGTAAGAAAACAAGCTTTCGTTACGCTAACTGAACTTACTGAACTTTCACAGGGTGTAAAATCATGTAATAATCACTGTCATCATGAAGCAATTCAACTTCAATAAATAACCTCTCAGAGGTGTTCTGCCAACAAATATACATATTCTAAGGGATCATTCAAAACATAATATTCACCAAGGTCTTCGTCAAACTCATATGGGACTGGGGGTGTCCACAGTGTGCCCTTCACGGTAGAGCCACTCCTTTGTGTGTTTACAGGCTAAGACAGTAATGGATGTCACAGAAAATATTTTAAGACATGTTCATCATAATAATGTATATTCATTATAACTTTATAATAATATACCAAACATACTAAACTCACCATCAAAGTGTCGTTATATAAGAATGCTGTGATAAAGAAATAGTATAGTAGAGTAGAGTTTTTTTATTAGTGATGTCAATACCTAATCTAATTAAAGGGGCATTGACTTATTCAAAATTTTAATGAAATTAACGAGTTTAACATCACCCTTGTTTGCCTCTGCAATGTCCAATTCTTCACCAATGTCTATGGAAAAAGATGAGAAGCTCCTTTATAATGTACAACTGATTCATTGAAAATCAGGTGAAAGTACATCAATAAAATGGTAGAATGATAAGCAATTCTACTTACCCACAATCTTTAGTCCATTCTGGAAAAATATGGTAGGATTTAAAAAGGAAAATACCTCACATCAATAAATAAAATGATGTTAGAAAGAAATGATTGAGCTCTTTGTGATCAAGATTCAGTAGCATTTCAAACTTTTCTGATAGTGTGAAGTTGTAAATTTAATCAGATTAACATTGTATAATACATTTTATGACTTCTACTACCCCCCCTCCCCCCTTCATGCTTGAAAAATGGTAAGTAATGACAGTAAAACTGATAAACTTACTTGATTCTTGAGGACTGCAGATAAAACTGCCCGGCTCACCATGAAAAAAAAGAAGCATTTCATCATCATGGTGTGCTTTGGTCTAAGATTAAATCAGAGAAATGTATAAATAAAGTCAAAGACTCGATACAGAAATCACGTCTGTACTCTCAACCAGAGCTATAGAGTGAATAGCTCTGCTCTCTACGACCCTGACTGTTCTTCCCTCAGCTAGAAATGAGAATCTTTGGCTGCATGAGGAGAGTTTTAAACTACTTAGTTTAAGTAACAAAACAGGTTTTTCAAACATTTCAGCAAACAATGTCAACAATGTTAGGGTTTTGTATCGGTTTTAAGATAAAAATCTCATTGGAGGACACAAAGAATTTGTGAAAAGAGGTTTCACCTGGAAAACTTGAAAGGCCAGATGGAGTGTTAATGATTTATGTAGCTTTAACACTACAAAGCTCTACACAGCATACTGGTCAGCAACAGTCTTTAATCAGAAGCCCTCTCAGCTCCACCACAATAGGGACAGGTACAGCAGGTAGAGTAATTCCTTCCAGGGCTCTCTAGTTTTGAATGCAGGCAGAGTGAGACGATGCATGTTTTTGATGTTTCCCTCCTCCACCACACCTGATTCAAACGATCAGCTCGTCATCAAACTCATTTTTGGCGAGTGAAAAAGCCCATTTTGTGTTGTAATGGTCCTTTAAAAGAGTTAAAAGCTGTCCTGCGCGCTCATATCTTTATATCATGAAGCTCCAGAATGAGATCAAGTCATATTTAGGCAGAAATCACCTCTCAGTAACTATACTATGCCTTCTATCAGTTTTTGACAAGTGAAAACTGATTGAAAACTGCAAAACACATCCAAACCTGAGAAGCAAATACTAAAGGGCCCAGATCAGATAAAAAACAATGCAGAGTCATGAGGATCTTTATTGAAAACCCACCAATTAATCATATTCATAATAGTCTAATTTCCAAAGACATGGCTACACAAAGTCATCAGACATACCAAGCACATAGAGGCATGTCCGTACGTAATTGCCATGTCTGACTTCGCTACAAAATGCTCTTCTTTTGACCACAGTTGTAATAATTACGTAAAACAAACGTTGAACTTTAGAGGAGACATGCCTTTGCTATAATTACATTATAATGCAGTTGTGTGTATCTGCATATTATGACCGTTTAATGCAGAGAAAAGCAGACGGTTTTGCGCTACCGCTCATACGGGCTGGTATGAGGAACACTGGTAAGAAACTGGAAGGGACTGATGAGGGGGACACGGTAAATACCTGTGCACATTCTGCAAATAAGTGGAGTTGTTATGTGACAATGTGAGCGGACAGCAGCTGGTGTCTTTCAGCCTTCAGGATGAAGTAGAGACGATAAACTCACAAAGGCCCCTCAAGCCTGTCAGAAAGCTTCCATACTTGGAAGATGAGCTGTAGACCACGTTCAGACACGATGTTAGATTTTTAGTTTTGCTTTTTTTGTGTGCGTGTATGTGTGTCCTCTGAATATCTTTGTAAAAAAACATGATAGTCATTATTTTTACCCTTTTTTTACCCTTATGAATTTGTTGCTGCTGTCTGAGTTGCATGGGTCCTTGGGTAGCTTCAGGCTGCCTGCTCCCATGTGTTCATTTCATTTTCATCTGACGTCAGTGATTGAGGGTAACATATTTTTGGGTATATTTTATCCAGGGAAGGATCTTTTGCCTTCACTGGACAAGGCTCACATGTCTCAGGAATGGGTGGACCAAAGAACAAGTTCCCAGCTTCATTATTAGGGACCGAGCAGTGAAACTGCAAGGACCCTATTGTATCTGTACTATTTCTTATTATTCCGTCCGTCTTCTGTCCGTCTTCCGTCTTATTCTATGTAAAAGGTGCTCGAAAACTCTTGAAATTTTGCAAGCACCACCTGCCAGTCGACGACATGAAAGAATCTAAACTTTATATTTTTGGGAGTCGATTATTGACTCTGTAGCGCCCCCTACGATGCTTAAAAATGGTCCCCCCATTGGGCTTAGTTTCACGTGGGACGACAAAATTCGGTACACTCATTCATCATGCCCAGACGCACAAAAAAGTATCGTGCCGCCATGGTCCCACATTCACAGGAAGGCGGCCATTTTGGAAGGAAAGTGCGTTTTTGTGCGCTTTTTGACCGATTCCACGCCTTGCATGTGATCGAACTTGTCCTACAGATTTAATGCTACAGACTTCAAACCTGGCCAGGTTACTCTTAAGACATGGGGGAAAAAAAATAATTGGGCAACTTTTTCAAAACTTAAAGGGCGTGGCGACGCCTCAAAGTTCGATGACTCGCCATCACTCGCGACAAAAAATGAAGCCGGTAATAACTCCCACATACATTATCCAATCTGTCCCAAACGTCATACGTTCAATGCTGGAGCCAGCCTGAACGCGTACATATTATCAGAGTGACATCCACCTATAGCGCCACCAGCTGGTAGTTGGAAACGTCTTTTTTTTCCCACACCTCGCATTTGATCAAACTCCTCCTACATATTTAATGCTATAAGCTTAAAACTTGGCCAGGTTACTCTCAAGCTAGGGGGGAAGAAAACTCTTGAAAAACTTTTCCAAACTCTGAACGGTGTGGGTGTGGGCGTGGCCAGGCGGTGAATATCGTGCGATGGCGTTTGTGGTTTGAAAGCCTTATCATCATCACAAGGTCATGAAACTTGGCATAGACGTCCACCCTGACGACCTCCTATGTATGGAAAGGGTATCGTGTGTGGGCGGAGAAAAATGGCTCATTGGCGCCCCCTACAATACTTAAAAATGGTCCCTGCATTGGGGTTAGTTTCGCAAGGGAAGACAAAATTCGGTACACTCATTCATCATGCACAGACGCATAAAAAAGTCTCATGTCGCCATGGTCCCAGATCCACAGAAAGGCGGCCATTTTGGATGGAAAGTGCGTTTTGGTGCCATTTTGCCCGATGCCACGCCTTGCATATGTAACGGGGTCCTCGCCAGCAGGCAGCGCTGCCTCCTCACCTGGGGAGGCTATTTAGGTAGGCCGGTAGCAGGATCCGTCCTTTCTCTTCCTCTGCCAGGTCATTGGGAACTCAGCCAGTGTGAGGGGACGCCTGGCTTCTGTGCTCAGTCGCCACTGAATATACGAATCAGTTGTTGTACAGGTACACACGTTTCGATAATGCAGGTGATAATTAATCCCCGTTCATGCGCACATTGTGCAGCAGGGTAATTGTTGTTTACCGTTCTGATTTCCTCAGCGTCCCACGATTTGCAGCGCGAACGCAGGGGCACTGATCACTAATATAAGGCGTGTATATGTGAGTATTATATACTGATGCATGAAGGTTTATGCAAACTGAATGAATGTCGAGTGTAATATGTTTCTTTATGCAATAAGTTTTGGCTGATTGGCGGACGGGGACACGCGGCTCGTCGGGCGTCCTCAGACTGACAAACGGACTGTCGCTGTTTTTTCTCCCCATATAAGGAGTCTGTTAGGGTGGGCCTTCGTTCTCTTTATTTCTTTATTTGTTTATAATACATTTGTATCGTTAGAGGGCATAATCCATTCTTTTATTTGGTATTGAGCAACTTATTCCTCAGACAGCCGTCTTAGACCAGGTGTACATTTGGGGCACCTTTTTTGCTGTGACTTGAACTGTGTGAGCACCTTATCTGTGTGTAGTGTGAGACGTGTACTTGGTGCCATATTTAAGTAGCTCTGTGGATATGTCGTGTTTTGGGTCCTAAATGCATAATTCTGAAGTCTAAGATTGGCGGCCTGAAGAGTTACTGGGTATATTGTTTCTAGACTGTCTCAATTGCTCTGATACTATTTTTATCCTATTGTGTCCGAAATCATTGTTAATAAAAATAGTAATTTATTGATAGACGCATCTCTCTGTCGTCCTGCTTATTCTGGACACTTACCTGGAGTATAGTTAATTAGGAGGGTTGAACACCTTTACACCAACACCCTTAGACACTTTTGCCCACTACACATATGATCAAACTCGTCCTACAGATTTAATGCTACAGGCACCTCCGCATTTGGGTTATTATGTGCTCGTATGTACGCAGAGGGTATTGTGCGTGTGGGCAGAGCTGCGCCACTACGACGTCCAGCGCATCTCGGTCCCGCATACAGCTGCTTGCAGCTTTCTAGTTATCATTATTAGGGACCGAGCAATGAAACTGCAAGGACCCTATTGTATCTGTAAGGATTATTTTTCTCCGTTATTATTATTATTCTTTCCGATTCTTTGCAAAAGGTACTCGAAAACTCAGGAAATTTTGCCAGCACCACCTGCCAGTCGACGACATGAAAGAATCTAAACTTTATATTTTTCGGAATCGCTCATTGACTCTGTAGCGCCCCCTACGATGCTTAAAAATGGTCCCCGCAATAGAATTAGTTTCGCGTGGCACAACCAAATTTGGTACACTCATTTATCATGCCCAGACGCACAAAAAAGTCTCTTGGTGACATGGTCCCACGGCCACAGGAAGGCGGCCATTTTGGATGGAAAGAGAGTTTTTGTGCCATTTTTGACCGATTCCACGCCTTGCACATGATCGAACTTGTGCTACAGATTTAATGCTACAGACTTCAAACTTGGCCAGGTTACTCTTAAAGCAATACAATGTAACTTCTCAAAAAGCCCACTATGGAGCTCCCCCTACAGGCTTGGAGGTAATGTATGGTTACACTGTCGTAAATACAACACCCTTTCGCTTTCACGTTTCACGTTTGTTGACGAACCGGCGAGGAGTTAGAAGGTGCAAGCTATGTCGACCGAGATGGTAAGAGTAATCAAATGTACCTGGGAGCGTGAGAGGGGTCTATTTGTTTTTGCGGTAGGTGTGCCAGAAAGCAAGTCGAAGTACTTCCGCTCAGCTCCCGGGCCGCTACCGGGCCGCTCCCAGGCCGGTCCAGCAAAGTTACATAGCGCAGTTTTTCCAACTCAGACCCCCGAAGGACATAGGAGACAGGCCAATCGTAATATTAAAACTCATTCTAGCCGCACAATTTTTTTCAAGCTGTTATTTTAAGGTAGAAATGTTACATAGTATTGCTTTAAGACATGGGGGGGGGATATTCATGGAGAAACTTTTTCAAAACTTAAAGGGTGTGGCCGTAGCGACGCCTCTAAGTTTGATGACTCACAGTCACTCGCCACAAAAAACATATATTATCCAATCTGTCCCAAACTTCATACGGTGAATACTGGACCCAGCCTGAACTCGCATATATAACATAGTGACAGCCACCTTTAGCGCCACCTTTTCGTGGTTGGAAACGTCTTTTTTTTCCCAAACCTCGCATTTGATCAAACTCCTCCTATTTATTTAATGCAAAAACCTTCAAACTTGGCCAGGTTACTCTTAAGACATGGGGGGGAAAAAATCATGGAGAAACTTTTTCAAACCTCAAAGGACGTGGCCATGGCGACGCCTCAAATTTACGACTCGCCATAAAAAATTAAGTCGCTTATAACTTCCACATACATTTTCCAATCTGTCCCAAACTTCATACGGTGATTGCTGGACCCAGCCTGAACGCGCACATATAAAATAGTGATATCCACCTACAGCGCCACCTGCTGTGGTCGGAAACGTCTTTTTTTTTCCACACCTCGCATTTGATCAAACTCTTCCTACATGTTTCATGCTAAAATCTTCAAACTTGGCCAGGTTACTCTTAAGCTATGGGGGAAGAAAACTCTTGAGAAACATTTCCAAACTCTGAACGGTGTGGGCGTGGCCAGGCGGTGAATATCGTGTGATGGCATTTGTGGTTTGAAAGCCTTATCATCATCACAAGGTCATGAAACTTGGGACACACGTCCACCCTGACGACCTCGTCCGTATGTAAAGGGTATCGTGTTTGGGCGGAGATAAATGGCTCAGTGGCGCCCCCTACAAATTTTCAAAAACCCCTCCGTATTGGGGTTATTATGTGCTCGTACGTACGCAGAGGGTATCGTGCGTGTGGGCAGAGCTGCGCGACTACAACGTCCAGCGCATGCCCCAACGTGCGCACATCTCGGTCCCACATACAGCTGCTTGCAGCTTTCTAGTTTTTTTTATGAATCTCATTAACAAAGCCCTATTTTTTCAGTAATTCTAGAGCCTTTTTATAGGGTCCCCCCATGGTACATTTTGTTTTGTTTCATGAGACGTATAGCTGGAAAAAAAAGAAAGGTCCTTCAGTTTACCATGTATTATTGTGTTTTAATATATTCTAATGAGAAGTATTTCTTTGGGGGCTATGTTATATTGGGTAAAATACACCCAACGTTAGTGATGGTGCTACAAAAGTAAAAAGGTAGAAATACTAAGTTCAGAGTTACAGAGATCATTGGAGGAATACCAAACCATTTCCGTGATAGAGGAATAGAAAAACAGTGAGTGTCCACAAATAGGAAAGCCATTCATTTTCTCCCTTTGCCTTTCCCACATTGAGGCACATGTCTTGTAGGATGTGTTGTAGTGCTGTTTAATGATGTTGGCAGCTCTTCAGGCACAGCTTTCATCATAAATCTTCAGTGGAGAAGAGGGGCATGATAGCCTGGGAATTCCCATGCTGCTTTGCGCTCGATTTCATTCTCACTGCAAAGTCAGCCTGGAAACCACCGCCCTTATTTTTGTCAGAGTTTGGGAACCAATCACAGAACGGGGGGGGGGCAGCAAGACGATGACGACGTCTATGCGCTACACCGAAGCTTGTAGAGTGTTAATCCAACATGGCAGCGGACACAACGTTACCGTTCAATGCAGCCTTAGAAAGTGTTTCGGAGTAGATTCACCCTAGGGTCATTTGAACCGTGACATCCAGCCAAGTAGCCCACCTGAAGTTTTTCCGATATTGGCTGAACATCAGCTGAGTTACCGAGTTATCCCGAATAGCTTAGTACAAGCGCTAACGGACCCTGGCAGTATCTCCAAAATTACCACACTAGAATCACATGTCATGACACCAAACTTCTACAGTAGTACAAATATGGTCTGTACTCACAAAACGATGCATTTGGAAGTTTGTACATAGTCCAGGAGTTTATTATTATCATCAACACAAGCCTGATAGCTTTTCTGCTGCTAAAGCTGTGTCGACGTCACTTCTGGGAGCTGGGAGCTTCAAAGTAAGATGAGGGTTGATCTACTACTGTAGACAACAAAGCAAGGCTGCTCAATTTCTCCATTATTAAAATAAATTCACAACTCTACAAGATAAAAATTCATGTAGAATATAGCATATAGGCCTACTTTGTTGTCAATTTAAGTAGCTTAGAGCGCAAGTTTACTTTTATTTTCCATTTTTTTCTTCTTCCTCGTCGAATTTCTGTCGTCATCTGGTATAGGTGATACAATTGGCTATGAATCGCGCGCAAAGCAGCATGGGAAGAACCTGACGTCATTTGATAGACATTCGTAGCGCCCAATAAACGGCTCTAGGCATTCGTAAACCACGCCTCAAATACGAGAAAATGCACACCCAGTTCCCAGACCACCATCTCATCGAGATTGTGGACGCGTCAGCCAGGCTAGGGGCATGAATGATTTTGCCATCAGTCTGTTTAGGTCCTGTTGGTCCAAGACTGTTCAACAGCCTTGCAGTTTCCAAACCAGGAAGTAAGTGAGTCAAAACTATTTTAATGGTGCCGCCATAAAAGAGTCCTGTGATGAGAAGACACTCCCTCTACGCTGTAGAACGGAAGGAGTCTTTTTAACAATGGCTGAGGCATCGACAGCAGAGGCCAGGTAATGTGTGAGGTGAACACCTAGGACTTCACATTGTTGACGAAAAGGGGCCTGAAAAAAATGCGGTTCAGATTAGAAAAGCCTCATTGCTGGCATTAAAACTAACCCTGTAATTATGTATTTATTTAAAATATTATTTTCCTGGTTTACTGGCTGCTGAGACGAACCCCTCTACTAAACAGACAAAATGTGTTTTGACACATGAACCAGACATTCTACGGAAATATATTACGATTGGTATTTGTGCTGGATAGAAATTCATTTTGTCTTCATATATGCAAATACATAGTTTTTTGTTGTGGGAGTAATTCACTTTTTCCACGAGACGGGACTTAAAGTGATACTCCGGAGTAGATTCAACCTGGGGTCATTTGAACCGTGATATCCAGCCAAGTAGTCCACCCGCTGTTTTTTCGATATTGGCTGAACATCAGCTGAGTTACAGAGTTATCCCGAATAGCTTCGTACAAGGGTTAATGGATCCTGGTCCGTATCTCCAAAATTACCACACTAAAATCACATGCCATGACACCAAACTTCTACAGTAGTACAAATATGGTCTGTACTCACCAAACGATGCATTTGGAAGTTTGAAAATAGTCCAGGAGTTTATTATTATCAACACAAGCCTGATAGCTTCTCTGCAGCTAAAGCTGCGTCGACTTCACTTCTGGGAGCTGGGAGCTTCAAAGTAAGATGAGGGTTGATCTACTACTGTAGACAACAAAGTATATGCTATATTCTACATGCTTTTTTTTATGAATTTTTATGTTGTAGAGTTGTGAATTTATTTTATCAATGGAGAAATTGTGCAGCCTTGCTTTGTTGTCTACAGTAGTAGATCAACCTTCATCTTATTTTGAAGCTCCCAGCTCTCTGAAGTGACGTCGACGCAGCTTTAGCTGCAGAGAAGCTATCAGGCTTGTGTTGATAATAATAAACTCCTGGACTATGTACAAACTTCCAAATGCATCGTTTTGTGAGTACAGACTATATTTGTACTACTGTAGAAGTTTGGTGTCATGGCATGTGATTTTAGTGTGGTAATTTTGGAGATACGGACCAAGATCCATTAACCCTTGTACGAAGCTATTCGGGATAACTCTGTAACTCAGCTGATGTTCAGCCAATGTCGAAAAAACTGCGGGTGGGCTACTTGGCTGGATATCACGGTTCAAATGACCCCAGGTTGAATCTACTCCGGAGTATCACTTTAACCTTTCGGTCCTGACAAGTCTTATCACTTGTCAGAAATAATCAGTACTTTATGTACAATTACCACTGGTGTAACACTTTAACATTCAACATCAGCAGCTCTGAATAAAACACATTCTTAATAAAGGCTAAAAGATTGTGTCAATTTACAAGAACTGAGTGTAAAGAAGAAGGCCACACAATTTTTGCTTTTCAAACTTTTTATTTAAATTTTTTTATATGCAACCAACCACGAGGACCCATGATAAAATATACTAGAAACTGGTTAAATGTACAAGCAAAAGATAAAGATTTATAATAAAAAATAATCAGGCTCAGAATTAGATGGATTGCTCATAATTAAGAGATGTAATTATTTCAAATATTGCTTTTTTGCACTAAACCAGTGGTTCCCAAACTTTTTTGGCCTGAGTACCCCCTGAGCCTTCTTGTCACACCACGAGTACCCCCTCACACATACAACGCGTGCGATGATTCTCCAAAAGTAGAGCAACACAGTGGTTATTACATGGAGAAGCAGCATTTAGCTGTTATGCTGCAAACAAGTGGAACAAACTGCCAGTGGAGATTAAACTTTCACCAAATGTAGACATTTTTAAATCCAGGTTAAAGACATTTCTGTTCTTATGTGTCTATGCATGAAATATCTTTTAACTTATCTAGACTGTTAGTTGTTTTTAAATTCATTTAAATTATTTTTTTGTTTCTCTTTATATTCTTTTATGTATTTTAATGCTTCTTCCACTCCCTGCTGCAATTCTTTTATTTTATGTAAAGCACTTTGAATTGTTTGTACATAAAATGTGCTATATAAATAAATTTGATTTCGATTTTTTTTTTGGATACATGAACATCATTTTATTTAATATCCTTAACTTGAACATAAAATTCTCAGGCTTTCTATCTCTTTTTTTTTTAACTTCAGTTGAAAAACATTTTCTTGAAATATAAATAATTAACCAAAATAGCATAAATACTAAATCAAAAATAATCTTCCTTTGTTATCTAACTTAAACAAGTAACATTTCTCTTTTTTTTTTTAAATACATGAACATAACTCATTTCTCTCTCTTTTTAAGAATACATTAACAGGCCTAACTCATGAACATTCGTCACAAAACTGGAGTCTCCTTCATAAACAGTCCTCCATAAAAGTGTGACGCCTTAATAAATAAAAAAATAAAAAAAACTCCCCGTGCGCCGCGTACCCCCTGCAGTACCTAGGGGTACGCGGACCACAGTTTGGGAGCCACTGCACTACACAATTTTCTAAAATAAGCTACAGATTTTTATCTAACATATATATACATATATATATGGTATATATGGTCCCACCACCAAATGTAAAACATATATCAGACTTAGCTGTAAGCATGTTGGTAACTCAATTTGGCAAAGAGCTCTGACTTTTTCAGTCATGCCCATTTATTTCCGACCAAAATTCTCTGCTCACTGTAGACTTTCTCTTTTGATCAAATTTAGGAAAACTTAGAAAACATCAGAGAGGAATAAATGAAGAGACTTTTGTGCACATCAAGCTGCCAAGAGCATCAGTACGAGCAGGACAGTGAAGACAGGAGAGGCCACCATTCCAGGAGAGAGGCCAAAAATACTACGGCAAAAAGAAATCGATAGATTAATTCAAATAATACATGGAAAATGTCCCACTATACCCACAAGCTGTGTCTACGAGCTGTGGTGAATAGTACACCACCGTGTAACGTTGTCATGTCAGTGGTTCTGTAATGTATCCAACCGTGTGTATATGGGTGTGTCCACTGTATGCAGCTAAGTAAAAGATTTTTTGTGGAATGCTGATGCACTCCGTTGCATTAAAAGTCATATGTCTACATTTCTTTGCATTACTACAACAATTTTTGCAAGTGTAAAATAAGTGAGCAAAAGAGGGACATACCTGTCTTATGTTGTTGTTGGAGGTTTAACGGTGGTGGATGAGATCCTGTTAAAGTCACAAAATTATTTGACAAGAGAAAAACTGAAATCCAATTTCGGTGCAGGCCATGATGTCGCTGCCCTACTTTAAGCATTACATGTTGAGGAGTCAAATCAAGTTAGAGCTCTAAACTTTTCAGTCATATCCTACATAGTCCTATCCCATATTCTTATCAAAATTCTCTGTTCTTGGTAATCAGAATAAAAATTTAGGGAAATATGCAAATATCAGAGAGGAATTTAGCAAATTTACAGATGCGGTCCACACAAAGTCAAGAACCTTTAAAACATGCACATCAAGATGCCGAGAGCATCCATACAAGTATGATAGTGAAGACAGCAAAGGCTTCCATTTTAGGAGAAAGTAAACGACGGGACAGCAAAAGGTAAGAAATTAATTGATTTATATAATACATGAAAAAGGTCCTATTAAACCCACATGCCGTGGTCTGCAAGCAGCAGTGAGTAGTACACCACTATGTAACCTTATAACCATTCACACCAGTGATTCTGTAATGCATTTAACCGTGTGTATATGGGTGTGTCCGCTGTACGCGGCTAAGTAAATGATTTTTTGCAGCATACTGATGTACTCTATTGAATTCAAATTTGTAAATTCCTTTGGATTAGTATAACTACTTTAGCAAGTGTAAAATACATGAGCAAAAGAGGGACATACCTGTCATCTGTTGTTGTTGGAGGTTTAACGGTGGTGGTTGAGATCCTGTAAAAGTCACAATATTATTTGACAAAAATACTGAAATTTGAAATCCAATTTCAGAGCAGATTGCAACATCTTTTCAAGCTTTGTTCGAAGCAGAACTGTTATTATACTACGAATACTATATTGATTTTTATTTTGTCCTACCGTGTTGAGCATGGGCTTTCATTCAGATTTGTGGGAGGCTGTATAACATTCAATGGTCTCCCTTTAGGACATGGTAGAGTACTTCCATTAACTACTGGAGTGAGATCTGTTAACAATGCAAGAATTTTAGAAACACAAAACAGAGTAAATTTTAATTTGTTGTTGAGTGATTTAAATGTTTCAAGGATGTTTTAAGCAATCACCATTCTATGTCCCATACCCTCCCATTATGCCTCTACTGTGAAAGACACAAAATGACAATCTAGAGTCCCAGAGGTGTTGTGTTGTACAATGTAGTAACCAATGAAGTTTAGTTACTTCTTCTTTCCTACTGCATTACTGTAAGGTCAGACTGCAGTGACTGCCAAGTAAAGGCTTTTGGGTTTATGCCCCATAAATATTGATTTATACCTGGGGTATTAACCCCGGGTACTCCACCTCGGTTAAAATTTTATTTTCCACATTATCTTTGATTGGATATATAATGACGGCGTCAAATCTAACGTGATCATGCTCACATCCTTTATCACCACACAACCAGCCGTCTGAGCACCCACTGTAATCTATGTCTCATTTAACATTGATCAAAACTGGCAGGGTCCATTTCTAATGTGAAAAGTATGTCAAGAAATTTGAAATCTGGGTGCATAATTTTAGCTGTGAAAAACATTCAACCTGCCTTGAAAGTTGAAGGTGAAAATGGCACTTCCTCCTTTTAGGAAATCTCTGGATTTCACTGTGTTCATGTCCAGAAATTGACTATTACCCATCAGAGGTCCACCATAGACTATCTGATTATTCTCATCTAGAAATAGTTCACTTCCAGTCTCACGAGGATTGTCCCAATAAGAGTTGCCTGTTTATATAAAACATTTAGGCAATAGAGGTTAATGACAATTTGAACTATTATTGCATTTTCTTAAAAGAGTTTTCTTTGACTTTTTTGGCATTTTTATTTGTTCTTGTAAACTTACCACTGGAGGTGAGCAGAGTTTCATCAGTGGTGAAACTTCTTTGCTTTGACATCTGCAGTTGAATGTTCGGGTTCTGATCTAGCATTTGGAAAGTCATTTGTCTTTGAAGACAGGGAAACTCAAGCTGGTCATCATTGTCACCTGAAAGAATTTGAACAAACACTCCAAAAGACGTCTGACGGAGTATAGTCGCTATCCGGAATGCATAGCCCTCATTGGAATACTGCCGTGGGCTGTATATTCTGGTTCCATCAGCACTCGTGTTCAGAAGTTTCTCAAAGTCATCTATCTGCAGGGTCAGATGTGGACACTCGGTCTCAGAAAGATTGATGTCATCAATTGAGAAGCCCCCTGTAGAGCTTCCTGCTCCTTTCCGAACCTCAAACACCACCTGGAACTGCTTGATGGCATTCAGAGAAACATGCTGGAGCTTCCAGTGAGATGTTAGTGCACCTAGAGGGAGGATTTTTGAAGGACTGTTTCACTATTTGAATATTACTTGCCACTGATTATTACATCGTCACAAACATTCACAGTTCAGCTGTCTTGAGTACTCTGACATTACCAGTGATCTGTCCCATGAGGCGGAGGGTTCCACTGGAGTCTTGATCATCTTGAAACTCTCTGATCCAGATGTTCAGTACATCTGACTCATTCCCACTGTTGTAATAGTAGAACTGGAGGCACTGGACATTACACCCTCTTTTGGGATTCATCATCTGCGTCTCCAGTCGGGCTGAGTCTCCTTCCTGACCTAATGCTGTGCTAACGTGCATGAAGTAACCGGTTTCTTGACCTAGAATGATGAGGTCCGAAACTATGTCATGGTCTATTCCTGGTTTTATTAGATAGCAGTTTACATGGAACAATGATTTGACGAAGCATTATTTAATAATAACATTTTTAATTCTTCATTTAAAAAAATCTGATACCCTACCATGATCACTATTTCCACTGGGTAGGTAGGTGTGGTCAGAGCTCGGACCCCCAGACACTTGTTGTACCACTTCCCAGGTATTTCCCCTCTGTGAACAGCGGCTCATTTGGCACATTATTCCATTAGAAAAGCCACAGTACGTCATAAAGGCAATGGTTGAGTCTGTGAAGATAAATCCAGAAAACAAGATTTTAAATCGCATAGTATTGTTTACACTCCTGACCATGTTGTCATTGCAAAAAGGTACAAAGGCAAACCTTAAAAACCTCCATCACACAACTCTATGAAATGCAGCATCCAGTTAATCAGGAGTACATTCATGTCTGTTTGGCTGGTTTTAATTTTTCCCTCACTCCTCAAAAAAGTTATCCTATTCAACCAATCTGACAGTCAAACAATTGGTATGCTGGTAACCGAAATATCTCAGCTATTAGGTAACTTAGCTCTGCAACTATGGTCTGTCTAACATATAGTCACTGAGACGCTGAGGTGTGTGTACATGCATGAGTAATTCAACTGTGAGATGACAAACAGCTGGATGGAAAATATTTCCACTCGGAAAGTTTTGTCCATGATATTTTTAGGCCCTCATACATAAGTATGTGACGCTTTGCTTTGCGGTAAGATGTATTGCATCACTTCCTGTTACCTTGCTTGTGCACGGTGGAGTTTCTTGCTCCGCTTGGACTACTGATAATTACTTTTTCTATCTATAACTTACACATTTTTGCACAGTTAAACTCTATAGCTTACCGTTCTGTTCTAACACACTCCTACAGATCTTTAATCTTTATTCTCACTTTTTAACGGTGTGTCTGGTTCTCTAGCGTAGCATGGCTACCGGTTCTGTCCCTTCATCTCCTGCTTTCACCTGCTCGTGTGTCAGATGTTTAGTTACTCCTCTGCCTCCTTTAGCGATAATGGTACATGTAACAAATGTAGTCTTTTTGTAGTTTTGGAGGCGAGGTTATCTGAATTGGAAGCTCGGCTCTGCACTGTTGAAAATCAACCGATAGTGAGCCAGGTCCCTTTAGCCAGTGTGGAGCCACCTAGCGTAGCTAGCTCAATTAGCCTCCCCCTAGCAGAACCTGAGCAGCCAGGATTACAACGTGGCTGGGTGACTGTCAGGAAGAGGCATAGCTCTAAAGTCAAGCCCCCCCACACCCCCCCTCCCGTCCCAGCTCAAAGTCGACCTGATGAAAAAGAAAATACATAAATATATAATTCTTCAGATATGGCTACCCATATTGATACTCAAATCCAGACACAGCGGCAGGCCACTTCAGTTGGGCAGAACCTCCAAGTTTGCAAAATAGGAAAGAAAACATTGCCATTTTTGGTAAAACTTCTGTGTAGACCCTCGGAGGGTGTACTTCATTTTCTCAAGCTTCAAAAAGAACAACATGTCTTTAACCCAGAGGGATATCGAGGGAAATTTATCAGACTTCCAGCATAACAGTAAAATACGCCTAGCCAATAAAAATGTAAAAGCAACAATTTCCCTTTGATCAAAACTTAGCACCAAAGTAGGGCTGAGGTAGCCTGGCGACGCCATCCTACGTACTTCCGCCCAAAGATTTTGGCTCCGCACATAGTCTGGCCAAATCCCCCTACCTCGGTTCGCTCAGTGTTTTGCCAATCAGCAAACAGTTGCGAGTGGTGACGCAGAACTCACGTGCGGAGTCCATTGTAGTCCATATAATTGTAGTTCAACCGCAGCGGAAATAAACATGGCGACGGAAGAACGCTAGAAGCTATCCATGAAGTTGTCTCAACTCTGGAGAGCATTACACAATTAAAACGAGAGCAAGAGGAATGCCTATTCAATATTGTTAGTGGCAAGGATGTCAAAGCTCTCCTTCCAACTGGCTTTGGGAAAAGTTTGATTTATCAAATGGTACCGGTATAATGAAAGCGGATGTGGGAAGCATGATTCGCGAGCTAGAGCCTCGCGAGAGTAAGCATGAACCTCGGCGCATAACCAACGTCATTTCTAAACATTATGATTGGTTAAGGGAACTCCGTTACTCCAATGAATTTAAGTTGCTGGGTAAGGTCCCGCCCTCCATGGAAACGGATTCCTCTTGGGTTTTCCCAGATTGTTTGACAGAGTCAACAGTCGGCTTTTGCCCAGGCTAGGGCTGAGGATACCAAATATAGCAACAAGAGGACAAGGTTGCAAATTTACTTTCAGAACAGAAGATGTAATTGAAAAGTATTCAGACCAAAAATTATATAATTTGGGACAAAGAAAGAACATGTGGCCAAAATTACAAGGGGAGCCTTTGCATTTATCACATATATCCAAAACATCGGGATAAATCTGAGAGAGTCTAGATTTAGAGAAATGAATCCTATGTACAACTTTGAATTGAATCAAACTAAGACGAGCACAAGACGAGGAAGATCGAATTCTGTCCATAGCGTCATCCCAAAGATCTTCGGTCAGCTGAATTCCCAACTCATTGTCCCATGCATCTCTAATTTTAACATTAGAATCGACCCTTAGATCTAAAATAAGACTTTAAATCTTTGAAATCATACCTTTCTCAGGTGGATTACGTGCAATCATCTTTTCCCAGGGCTGTTCAGGGGGTACAGAAGGAAAATTTGGAAAACATTTAGAGGCAAAATTCCGAATTTGTAAGTAACGAAACAAATCCGTACTAGGTAGACTGTATTTGGAAGATACATTTGCAAAGCTATTAAATACTCCTGATGTATATAGGTTTTTTATTTGTTTTAAACCCCTATCATACCAAACTGAAAATGTGGGGTCAGAAAGAGACGGAAGAAACAAATGAAACAAATGTCAAGCGGCTTGAAGATGAGGCATCAAAAAACTCAAAGCGCCTTCTAAATTGAAACCAGATTTTCAGTGTGTTAAGAAGAACTTGATTCTTGGTATATAAAGAGGGTCTTACAGGTAGTGAGGAAAAAGGTGGAGTGAACGATTTAAACCAATAACTAATTTTTTGTATGTGAGCAGCCCAATAATAGGCTTGAAAATCAGGCAAAGCAAGTCCACCACTGAGTCTACATCTTTGCAATAATGTTTTGTGGACCCGAGGAGGTTTCTCTTTCCAAATAAAACCACTGATCAACCTATCCAAGGAATCAAAAAATACTTTTGACATATAAAGAGGAATAGACTGAAATAAAAAAAGGAATTTATGTAAGATGTTAATTTTGACAACATTGATCCGACCTAAAAGGGAGAGAAAGAGGAAGTTTACGGAAACTCTGGAAATCAGATGTAGTTTTTGTAACAAGAGGCAAAAAGTTAGCAGAAGCAAGGCCAGATAAAGAACGTGTCACATTTATACCTAGGTATTTAAATCCTGTGAGACTGAGTTTGAATGGAAAGTCTGAATGTTGAAGACCACAACAGTAATGTTTATAGGAAAGCATTCACGCTTTTCCAAATTCAATTTGTAGCCTGAAAAGGAGCTGAAGTTGTTTAAGATATGCAAGGCAGTGGGGACAGAAGTAGCGGGCTTAGATACATATAACAACAGGTCGTCCGCATATAAACACAATTTATGCTCTGTCCCATTTCGAGAAATCCCTGTAAATGAGGGGGAAACGTGCAAGGCAATAGACAAAGGCTCAATTGCAATGGTGAAAAGCAAAGGCGACAACGGGCAGCCTTGACGTGTTCCCCGCCCAAGAGAGAAATAATCTGAGTATATATCATTAGTATGGACACTGGCTTTGGGAGATGCATAGAGGAGACGAATCCAGGAAACGAATGTATCACCGAAACCAAACTTCTTCAAAACCGCAAACAGGTAATCCCACTCAACCCTATCAAACGCTTTTTCAGCGTCAAGGGAAATAACCATTTTGGGTATATCAGAAGAATGCTTTGAATAGATTATATTGAAGAGGTTGCGCGTATTAAAGAATAACTGACGTCCCTTGACAAAGCCATTTTGCTCCTCAGATATAACCAAGGGGAGGGCTTTCTCCAAACGAATAGCAACCAACTTGGCTAGCACCTTTGCATCTGCATTTAACAAGGACAGCGGTCTGTAAGAACCACATGAAGTCGGGTCCTTGTCCTTTTTGTGAAGTAAAACTATAGTAGCCTATGTCAATTTTGGAGGTAAAGCTAAAGATTAGTTAAACATGGCCAATAATAGTGGTGCCAATTTTACTATAAACTTTTTATAGAATTTGATGGGAAACCCATCAGGGCCAGGAGCTTTGTTAGACTGCAGCACTTTTATTGAATTATCACTTTACTATGTAAAAGTAAGCGTTCAGCTTCTTTGGTAGAACTTAAATCAATCTCTGATTGAATACCCATACGCTCTTTAAATGATTCTGGTGAGGGACTTATGGCATATTTTTGATCAAGCTTAGCAAAGGTTGTTGCCAATTCAGTAAGCCTTGAGTTATTTTATTAGAACGAGATGTATAGTAAATTATTTGTCCTCTGAGACAGGCCTTGAGTGTCTCCCATAACAACGAATGAGAAGTGGAGTCATTCTTATTAAACACCAGAAACTCATCAATGGCATTAGAAATAAAGTCACAAAATTCCTCATCTGCCAATAAGAGAGAATTAAACTGCCACAAAGGTCGGCTACGTTTGTAGGAAGTTAACTGAATATCTAACAACAACGAAGCATCTGATATCATTATAGTCAAATAATCAGAGAGAACTACACATGGATTGAGAGCCTGGTCGATAAAAAAATAATCAATTCTGGAATAAGAGTGATGCACTTCAGAAAAGAAAGAATTTTTTTTACTGGTTGGGTTTCGGGATCTCCATGGATCAATAAGACCACTCTGCCTCATGACGTCAGAGAATGCTTGGGCCATTAAAGATTTAGTTGAATTCCGGGAATTCGATCGGTCTAACTCTGGATCTATGACACAATTTAAGTCACCCCCTAAAATTAGCAAATGAGAATCCAAGAATGGGAGGCTACTCAATAACCTATTTGCAAACTCAGCATCATCAAAGTTAGGAGCGTATATATTCACTAGAAGAACCTTTTTCTGCATTAATATTCCAGCAACTATTACATATCTGCCATATTTATCAGCTATGACATCAGTGGGCGTGAATTGTACTGTTTTATTAATCAAAATGGCTACCCCTCTTCATTTAGAATTAAAACCTGAATGGAAAACTTGATTCATCCAAGAGCAACGTAACCTATCATGATCCTTGATGCGAAGATGAGTCTCTTGTAAAAAACCACCGAGGGTTTTAACCGCTTGAGGTGGGAAAAAACTTTTGATCTTTTAACAGGGTGGCCCATGCCCCTGATATTCCAGCTAATGAAACGAAGAGAGGTGCCTGGTCCTTTCACAGTGGGGTCTACAGTGGTATTAACCATTTAAGAAAATGAAAATAAGAACAACCATAAAGAGCTGAGATGGACCTCCCCCCAACCCAAACCCAAAAGTAAACCCATAACGAAACAACACCCAAAGTCTCCATACAAACAAAACAATGGAGACACCAGAGCTATACACTAAATAAAACGTGAACTCGGAGAGAAAGCAGAGCGAACAGATACAGCAGTGTATTTAACAAAAACCGGCTAATAACCCCCCCCAACCTCCAAATCAAAATAATAATATGTGCATTATTATGCCACTTTAAGATTATTTTTATTATATTGCAACAAGATTGAGAACCGCAAAGTCCCTATATAATGGAGAAAAAAAACTACACAACGATAAATATCAATATAGATGCTCAGGAGCATTACCAATTTCTAAACTGAGCGGCATGTAAACATATCTTTAATATCTACATGATGTAGACATCAAGTCTGAATGAATATTAAGAACGCTATATTCACCCGAGCACAGGGTTCACTCAGAAATCAAAGTCTGAACATATTGCTTTGCATCCTCAGCTGCCGTAAACTTTTTTACAACTCTATTGTAAGTAATGCGCAGCTGCGCTGGGTAGAAAAGTCCATATCTGATCCCTTCGATACCACGAAGTAGCCGCTTTACCTCATTGAAGGCTGCACGAACCCGGGCAACCTTAGCAGTGTGATCCGGAAAGATTGATAGTCCCGGTAGTCCCGGCTCCGACTTTAATCCGCTGGCGCTCCCTCGCACAACGTAAAGTGTAGGAACAAGTAGGCCTATCTCTAAAGTTTATACCTTTTTTAGGATAACTACTTTTCTCAGAATAATAGCACATTGCTATTACTGAATTAAACCTAAAATATTAAATAAATAATCTTGTTGGCACTTACTGCAATTGTAGAGAAGATTCAGTTCCTGAACATCCCTATTACTAATTCCCAGTTTTTGACCAATCACGTCCTGGAATTTTGGATCTTTGGTGATAATTGTTGGGCCATTTCCATTCGTGAATGCATTTTTGATGTAATGCATCACTGACCAGTAGTCGTATGGGACTCCGTGGGTGGTGCGTTCATCACTGCCGACCTTTCTGAAATTACGCTCTGTTCCTAGATGACACACGTAAAAGCTACGCATCAATTACAGAAAAGTGACAATTTATAACAAAATGATTAATTTATTGTTGATTTGTAAAAACTTTTTAAAATGTATTTATTAACTTGTTGATTTGTGTAGATAGTGTAAATCTTGACACACGAAAAAGAAAATGTTATAATGACAGTGTGAAACCTTCTAAGACATTGTCCAACACAATTGTGACAAATTCGTCTCTGTCATATCTGGACTGTTCATGGTGGAAGCCAAGTGCATGAAGAATCTCATGTTCAACAATGTGAATAAATTCACAGCCTCTCCCGATGGAGATGACCTGTCCATTGGGTACTACTTTTCCAATAACAGAAGAACAACTAAATGGAAAAGGGAAAAAAATATTATTGGTCATTTTCATAACATTACGCAATCAAGTCAAACAAAAGCTTAATTCATCAGAGCAGGTGCAGAACCATCAAATGCAAAAAAATGCTTTAAAATCATCATTATGTCTTTTCAAAGCCGAACAGAAAACATTTGAAACGTGTTTCACTTTTTTCTTCAATACTTTGCCAAAATGGCAGAGGGTTGTCTTTAACAAACAAAACAATTAAATCTGGAAACCTAAAAACAAACAAACCAAAAAACATACCCGTTTAACTTTTGTACAGAAATGTAATAGTCCTCTGAGACTCGTGGTGTGAAGTCTATGCATGACTTCAGCCTGAAACTGTCAAAGGCTTTCAGGATGATCCCTCTAGCATTCAACTCTTTCAGATTTAATGAGGAATGGTTCACAGAGACAGAGAGAGAAATGTTACCCAATTTAGAAAAATAGATGAACAAATAGTCAAAGCTTTCATTAAATCCTAGAGGATGAGATTTATATGTGGCTTTACACAATTTATCAATGTAAGAAAACAAGCTTTCGTTACGCTAACTGAACTTACTGAACTTTCACAGGGTGTAAAATCATGTAATAATCACTGTCATCATGAAGCAATTCAACTTCAATAAATAACCTCTCAGAGGTGTTCTGCCAACAAATATACATATTCTAAGGGATCATTCAAAACATAATATTCACCAAGGTCTTCGTCAAACTCATATGGGACTGGGAGTGTCCACAGTGGGACCTTCACGGTAGAGCCACTCCTTTGTGTGTTTACAGGCTAAGACAGTAATGGATGTCACAGAAAATATTTTAAGACATGTTCATCATAATAATGTATATTCATTATAACTTTATAATAATATACCAAACATACTAAACTCACCATCAAAGTGTCGTCATTTAAGAAATCTGTGATGAAGAAATAGAATATTAGAGTGTTTTTATTAGTGAAGTCAATACCTAATTAAAGGGGCATTGACTTATTCAAAATTTGCTGAACAATCTCACCACTTCTATTTAATGAAATTAACAAGTTTAACATCACCCGTGTTTGCTTCTGCAATGTCCAATGCTTCACCAATGTCTATGGAAAAAGATGAGAAGCTCCTTTATAATGTACAACTGATTCATCGAAAATCAGGTGAAAGTACATCAATAAAATGGTAGAATGATAAGCAATTCTACTTACCCACAATCTTTAGTCCATTCTGGAAAAATATGGTAGGATTTAAAAAGGAAAATACCTCACATCAATAAATAAAATGATGTTAGAAAGAAATGATTGAGCTCTTTGTGATCAAGATTCAGTAGCATTTCAAACTTTTCTGATAGTGTGAAGTTGTAAATTTAATCAGATTAACATTGTATAGTACCCCCCCTCATGCTTGAAAAATGGTAAGTAATGACAGTAAAACTGATAAACTTACTTGATTCTTGAGGACTGCAGATAAAACTGCCCGGCTCACCATGAAAAAAAAGAAGCATTTCATCATCATGGTGTGCTTTGGTCTAACAAAACAGGTTTTTCAATCTGTTAGCCTGGTTCTTTTATTGGAAGCCCAAGAACAAGTTGGAGCAGTCTAGTCAAACAAAGTATTTATTGGAGGTCACAAGTTAAGTATCAGCGCTCGACATGGAGAGACAGAGTCCTCGCATGAAATCCGTCCGACCAAGTCCCGATATCCGGAAACATTTCATATTTATGTTCACCTTTATCTCACAGAGGTTGTACCTACACTTGACAATGCATCATTGAACATTTGATGTGAGCAGGCCATCCACCGTCTTCGTCATGTTCTTTGGATGTGATAAGCGATGTGTGTATGTGAGTGTTGTTTCAGGCGTGCATCTACTGTACCAGACCTATCTGTCCTAATAGAGACGCTTTATCTGACCCAGTTATTTTATCCCGCTACGTTATCTTAAAGTGTTGGACATACAATGCGTTTGTATGAGCAGAGTGTACACGTACAAACTAGGAACATAGATTATTTAGTGAACTACAGAATATAAATACATAAAGTCTAAGAATAAAGCCGATTTATAACAAAACATTTCAGCAAACAATATGAACAATGTTAGGGTTTTAAGATAAAAATCTCATTGGAGGAGTTTCACCTTGAAAACTTGAAAGGCCAGATGGAGTAAAAATGGTTTATGTAGCTTTAACACTACAAAACTCTACACAGCATACTGGTCAGCAACAGTCTTTAATCAGAAGCCCTCTCAGCTCCACCACAATAGGGACAGGTACAGCAGGTAAAGTAATTCCTTCCAGGGCTCTCTAGTTTTGAATGCAGGCAAGAGTGAGACGATGCATGTTTTCGATGTTTCCCTCCTCCACCACACCTGATTCAAGCGATCAGCTCGTCATCAAACTCATTTTTGGTGAGTGAAAAAGCCCAATTTATTTTGTAATGGTCCTTTAAAAGAGTTAAAAGCTGTCCTGTGCGCTCATATCTTTATATCATGAAGCTCCAGAATGAGATCAAGTCATATTTAGGCAGAAATCACCTCTCAGTAACTATAGTATGCCTTCTATCAGTTTTTCACAGGTGAAAACTGATTGAAAACTGCAAAACACATCCAAACCCGAGAAGCAAATACTAAAGGGCCCAGATCAGATAAAAAACAATGCAGAGTCACGAGGATCTTTATTGAAACCCCACCAATGAATCATATTCATAATAGTCTAATTTCCAAGAACATGGCTACACAAAGTCATCAAACAAAGCAAGCACATAGAGGCACGTCTGTACGTAATTGCCATGTCTGACTTCGCTACAAAATGCTCTTCTTTTGGCCACAGTTGTAATAATTACGCAAAACAAATGTTGAACTTTAGAGGAGACACACCTTTGCTATAATTACATTATAATGCAGTTGTGTGTATCTGCATATTATGGCCGTTTAATGCAGAGAAAAGCAGACGGTTTTGCGCTACCGCTCATACGGGCTGGTATGAGGAACACTGGTAAGAAACTGGAAGGGACTGATGAGGGGGACACGGTAAATACCTGTGCACATTCTGCAAATAGGTGGAGTTGTTATGTGACAATGTGAGCGGACAGCAGCTGGTGTCTTTCAGCCTTCAGGATGAAGTGGAGACGATAAACTCAGAAAGGCCCCTTAAGCCTGTCAGAAAGCTTCCATACTTGGAAGATGAGCTGTAGACCAGACACGATGTTAGATTTTTAGTTTTGCTTTTTTTGTGTGCGTGTATGTGTGTCTTGGTAAAAAAACATGATAGTCATTATTTTTTACCCTTTTTTTACCCTTATGAATTTGTTGCTACTGTCTGAGTTGCATGGGTCCTTGGGTAGCTTCAGGCTGCTCACTGACGTCATCAAAGGTAAGTGTGTTTCCCTGCTCCCATGTGTTCGGTTCATTTTCATCTGACGTCAGTGATTGAGGGTAACATATTTTTGGGTATATTTTATCCAGGGAAGGATCTTTTGCCTTCACTGGACAAGGCTCACATGTCTCGGGAATGGGTGGAGCAAAGAACAAGTTCCCAGCTTCATTATAAGGGACCGAGCAGTGAAACTGCAAGGACCCTATTGTATCTGTACTATTTCTTATTATTCCGTCCGTCTTCCGTCCGTCTTCCGTCCGTCTTCCGTCTTATTCTATGTAAAAGGTGTTCGAAAACTCTTGAAATTTTGCAAGCACCACCTGCCAGTCGACGACATGAAAGAATCTAAACTTTATATTTTTGGGAGTCGATTATTGACTCTGTAGCGCCCCCTACGATGCTTAAAAGTGGTACCTCCATTGGGCTTAGTTTCACGTGGGGCGACAAAATTCGGTACACTCATTCATGATGCCCAGACACACAAAAAAGTCTCATGCTGCCATGGTCTCACATCCACAGGAAGGTGGCCATTTTGGAAGGAAAGTGCGTTTTCGTGCCCATTTCGCCCGATTCCACGCCTTGCATATGTAACAGGGGCTATTTAGGTAGGCCGGTAGCAGGCAGGATCCGTCCTTTCTCTTCCTCTGCCGGGTCATTGGGAACTCAGCAGGGGTGGAAAGTAACGAATTACATTTACTCACGTTACTGTAATTGAGTAGTTTTTATGAGTAATTTGTAATTTTCTGAGTAGTTTTTGAAATGTGTAATTTTTACTTTTACTCGAGTACATTTTGACCCAAGTACTTTTACTTCGCTACATTTGAAACCCCTCACGTTACTGAGTAAAACAAATATTGATGGTGAAAAATTAAATGCGGGCGGAAATTTAAACAGCTGTCCCGGCCGGAACTGAAAGTCAATTGCGTGGCCTTGCCTTGCGCGCGCCCTTTTTCATCTGGTGTGGTGGATCTAGTTGCGCTTTGGAAGATGGCTGTTGCTAACGTAGACGTCGTGGAGACTTTGGAGGAGGAAAGGTCCGAAGAAGACAATGAGGTTACACATTCTGGAGGAGACGAAAGCCAGAAAAACCCGTGGCCATATTTAGAGAATTTTTTCGTTTTCAAGCGCATGAAAGGCAACACTCACTGTGATTATGCAGTGCAAGATGTGCCTGCCAGCCAAAACGGAGCTTTCGGCTTTCAGAACATCGACATCAAACCTACGAAAGCATGTGGTGGTAAGTTAGCGCATGTGTTTTTCTCTCTTACATCCCAAACGGTTTATTTATTGTTTTTTTGTGCTTCCCATGTAAGCACAGTGCCTTCATGATATTATTATTTTCCACCCTGATCAAGTGAAGCAGACGAAGGAATAGCTAGCTCGCCTCACATTTTAAAAACTTGCTTTAGTGATCAGCCTGAAATTATAAGGATGCAGAACTTTTAGTTTTCAAATGGTCTCTTAATAAATCAGCTTGTATGTTGGGTATAAGTACGCTCTTTGGTTGTTAGCCGTTGCCTAGAAATTCGCTTGTTTGGAGTGGATATAGCTCATCAAAAGTATGGGTGGGTTGGGAATGCAAGCGTTGCAGGTATTGATGTTTGCTAAATGTGACAATAAATTAAATGGGGTGATGGTTTTGAATATTTGGAGTGAGGGGAAATAATAGACTACACCACATCAAGTAATTTTATTTGGCGAGAATTTGGCGAGCGATCACCTAGCTATTCTCTTCTTTACTCGTTTCCATCAGCCCACAGAACGTTAGCTCCCTCTAGAGGAAGCTAACGTGTAGCCCTGTCACATTCAGTTTGAAGGAGTTCCATCTTTTTACCTGAGACTGCATTTATGCAGCAATTGACCGACCCCCTTCTGAACAACTCAGCTTTGCTGTAGTTTTTTTTTTTAAAAAAAGACGGAATTGCTGTATTTAATTTAATAATTAAATTAATTTAATGCTTAGCTAACTGCAGCAATCCTACAGTAGGCCTATTACAATCTGCATTTTGTTCAAGATAACCGTGACAGTAAAGCACTTTTTTTTTAAAAAGGATGAGATTGTTCTATCTTAAAAAATGTATTTTAAAAATAGTATTTTCTAAATATGAGTGTGCCTACGAATACATAACTATTCTGCACCCTCTTGTATTGTGTGTTCACAGAGAAAGCATCCATCAAAGCTTGCAGTTTATAGTGCATGTTCACGGAAGTTACCACAGAAACAAGGAGGCAAAAGTCTGCAGAGCAAGTTCCCAGACAACCAGGCCAAACTTGCAGTGAGTGGTGCCATCCGTGTGTCTCAAGGGACAGTTGATCGGTTTCTCATCAAGCTCATTTGTGAAGGTCACCATCCCTTCTCTTTGGTGGAACAGCCAGCATTTAAAGAGTTTGCTGCTGCACTCAATCCTCAGTATAAAATACTCTCCAGACCCACAGTCAAAAGCAGAATCGCTGAAGCTGCTGCTGAAATGAAGACGACGTTGATATCACATCTTAGTAACACCAATCATGTCGCTACCACCACAGATTGTTGGTCTGCCCACCAAAAAAGCTACATAGGTGTCACATGCCATTGGATCGACGAGGAGACTTTCGAGAGAAGATCTGTCGTGTTGGCATGCAAGAGGTTAAAAGGATCACACACCTTTGATGTGCTTGCAGGTGTCCTGGATGATATCCACTGCCAATACAGAATAAGAGGAAAAGTGCTTAGAACCACCACAGATAGTGGCTCAAATTTTGTGAAGGCCTTCTCTGTTTTTGGTGAGCAGAGCCAGTCGGAGGATGAGGATGGCGGGTCAGACTCAGACCAAGAAGGTTCAGATTCAGATGATGACGTTGAGTTTCAAGACACATTCAGAATCCTAGAGCAAGACAATGGCCTTGAGTACCAGCTCCCCAAACACCAGAGATGTGCATGCCACCTACTCAACTTAGTTGCCACGACAGATGCTGACCTTGCTGAAAAGAAGAATGACACCTACAAGAGGCTTTCACGTGCCGCCTTTGGCAAATGCCAAGGTCTCTGGAATAAGTCAGGACGCTCGCACACTGCAGCAGAAGCTGTAGAAGACAAATGTGGTCTTCAGCTCATTCGACCCAACAAGACACGGTGGAATTCAACATACATGGCTGTGGAGAGAATCCTACGCATCATTAAAGAACAAGGGGAAGATGCCATCAGGCGTGTCTGCGAAGAACTGAAACTGAAAATGTGAGTGTTTTTTGTTTTTACATTTTAAAATATTTAATTAGCAAACAGTCTATAACTTTACAATTGTCATAATTCATGATGAATAAACTCAAGAGTATGATTCAAGAGTATAAAATACACAAACATATAATATAATGCAAATTCCATATGATGTAAATGCTGTTTTGTTATTTATGATTACCCTTCTATGTTACTGAAAAAAACTTAATTATTGTTTTTTCATTTATTTATCTTGTGCAGGTTGAGTCAGGCAGAAATTGCCTTTCTGGATGAGTTCTGCTGTGTGATGAGACCAGTGGTAAGGGCCTTGAATATTCTTCAGTCAGAGACCAACACACACCTTGGGTGGCTGCTCCCAGTGATCTCTGAATTACAGTCCAAACTGAGAAGGCATGAAGCGTCGGTCAAGATGTGCCTCCCTCTCATCTTGGCACTACAGCAAGGGGTTCAAAGGCGCTTCAGAGTCATGATGGAGGACCGAGAGCTCATCTCAGCAGCAATCCTTCTACCCAAATTTAAGACGGGCTGGACTGACAAAGCTGTAGTCATTGAAGCAGGTATGATATTTATTTTAGTCTTGTTAATTTGTTTTCTATTAGCATATACACATTTTACTTGCCACATTCATAGAAATACTAAAAATGATGTCATTTGGTGAAATTAGTTGACCATCTCCACTGTGCAGGTGTGTTTTGTTAGTGGGAGGTGGGGTATTAAAGTGTAATAGTGCCAAAGTGCTCCAATATGTTATCTGATTTAGCTATCCATAGTACTCTAAGAACAAATAGCTCAGTACTTAATTTCCCTACGCCGTCTGTCATTAAACAGGACTACTGTATCTGAGGCATCACCTTGACCAGATGGCCGAGGCTGAGGTGGAGCAGGGTATGCTCAGGCAGAATTCGTCAGACGAAGAGGACTACTTCTCCACAATGAAGTCCCGCAGGTCAGAGGGTTCTGGGGAATTGGAGGGGTACCTTGCCTGTGTCTCGGAGAGCATGGACCTGCTGAACTCCTTCCCAAACATAAAGAAGCTGTCTCTGAAACTAAACACAGGGCTTCCAGCCTCAGCTGCCTGTGAGAGGCTTTTTAGTTCAGCCGGGTTGCTCTTCACAGCCAAGAGAGCAAGACTTACATCAAAAAACTTTGAAAATCAGCTGCTGCTGAAATTAAACAAGAGCTTTTCCGGTCTGAAGTTATAGATTAGGGCAGATTTGTGGGATCCTGTGGGCACTTTATTTTGAGATATTTGAGATGTGGGATCCTGTGAGCATTTTGTTTTATTTTGGAGATATTTGAGATGTGGGATCCTGTGAGCTTTTTGTTTTATTTTGGAGATGTATGAGATGTGGGATCCTGTGGCATTTTGTTTTATTTTGGAGATATATGAGATGTGGGATCCTGTAAGCACTTTATTTTGGAAATATGTGAGATCTGGGATCCTGTAAGCATTTTCTTTTGAGATATTTGACATGTAGGATCCTGTGAGCTTTTTGTTTTATTTTGGAGATATTTGAGATGTGGGATCCTGTAAGCACTTTATTTTGAGATATTTGATATGTGGGATCCTGTAAGCACTTTATTTTGGAAATATTTGAGATCTGGGATCCTGTAAGCACTTTATTTTGAGATATTTGACATGTAGGATCCTGTGAGCTTTTTGTTTTATTTTGGACATATTTGAGCTGTGGGATCCTGTAAGCACTTTATTTTGAGATATTTGAGATGTGGGATCCTGTAAGCACTTTATTTTGGAAATATTTGAGATCTGGGATCCTGTAAGCACTTTATTTTGAGATATTTGAGATGTGGGATCCTGTAAGCACTTTATTTTGGAAATATTTGAGATCTGGGATCCTGTAAGCACTTTATTTTGAGATATTTGAGATGTGGGATCCTGTGAGCTTTTTGTTTTATTTTGGAGATATATGAGATGTGGGATCCTGTAAGCACTTTATTTTGGAAATATGTGAGATCAGGTATCCTGTAAGCACTTTATTTTGAGATATTTGACATGTAGGATCCTGTGAGCTTTTTGTTTTATTTTGGAGATATTTGAGATGTGGGATCCTGTGGCATTTTGTTTTATTTTGGAGATATTTGAGATGTGGGATTCTGTAAGCACTTTATTTTGAGATATTTGAGATGTGGGATCCTGTAAGCACTTTATTTTGGAAATATTTGAGATCTGGGATCCTGTAAGCACTTTATTTTGAGATATTTGACATGTAGGATCCTGTGAGCTTTTTGTTTTATTTTGGAGATATTTGAGATGTGGGATCCTGTGGCATTTTGTTTTATTTTGGAGATATTTGAGATGTGGGATCCTGTAAGCACTTTATTTTGAGATATTTGAGATGTGGGATCCTGTAAGCACTTTATTTTGGAAATATTTGAGATCTGGGATCCTGTAAGCACTTTATTTTGAGATATTTGACATGTAGGATCCTGTGAGCTTTTTGTTTTATTTTGGAGATATATGAGATGTGGGATCCTGTGAGCTTTTTGTTTTATTTTGGAGATATATGAGATGTGGGATCCTGTGGCATTTTGTTTTATTTTGGAGATATATGAGATGTGGGATCCTGTGGCATTTTGTTTTATTTTGGAGATATATGAGATGTGGGATCCTGTGGCATTTTGTTTTATTTTGGAGATATTTGAGATGTGGGATCCTGTAAGCACTTTATTTTGGAAATATTTGAGATCTGGGATCCTGTGAGCACTTTATTTTGAGATCTGGGATCCTGTGAGCATTTTATTTTATTGTGATTTTATTGTTTAGTTTGATTTGTGGTATCCTGTGGGATGTGCGCTTTAATACCCCTTCGAAATTTATTAAAACAGCTTGTACTGAATTTGATTCATGACTCATCCTTTTTTGCATTAAGAAACTGAAAGTAATTAAGTAACTTTTACTCAAATTACATTTTAAATGAAGCAATTTTGGACATGTAGGATCCTGTGAGCTTTTTGTTTTATTTTGGAGATATATGAGATGTGGGATCCTGTGAGCTTTTTGTTTTATTTTGGAGATATATGAGATGTGGGATCCTGTGGCATTTTGTTTTATTTTGGAGATATTTGAGATGTGGGATTCTGTAAGCACTTTATTTTGAGATATTTGAGATGTGGGATCCTGTAAGCACTTTATTTTGGAAATATTTGAGATCTGGGATCCTGTGAGCACTTTATTTTGAGATGTGGGATCCTGTGAGCTTTTTGTTTTATTTTGAGATCTGGGATCCTGTGAGCATTTTATTTTATTGTGATTTTATTGTTTAGTTTGATTTGTGGTATCCTGTGGGATGTGCGCTTTAATACCCCTTCGAAATTTATTAAAACAGCTTGTACTGAATTTGATTCATGACTCATCCTTTTTTGCATTAAGAAACTGAAAGTAATTAAGTAACTTTTACTCAAATTACATTTTAAATGAAGTAATTTTGTACTTTTACTCAAGTAAATTTTGAAATGGGTAATTTTACTTTTACTCTGAGTAGAATTTAGGCAAAGTAAAGATACTTTTACTTAATTACAATTTTTCAGTACTCTTTCCACCTCTGGAACTCAGCCAGTGTGAGGGGACGCCTGGCTTCTGTGCTCAGTCGCCACTGAATATACGAATCAGTTGTTGTACAGGTACTACACACGCTTGGTGATACTAATTAATCCCCGTTCATGCGCACATTTTGCGGCAGGGTAATTGTTGTTTACCGTTCTGATTTCCTCAGCGTCCCACAATTTGCAGCGCGAACGCAGGGGCACTGACTGATCACTAATATAAGGCGTGTACAGACATCCCAAGTTCCAAAAACTCATTTCAGGGAGATGACTCAGTCTCCTCCTCCTCTTCCCCCTTATCTGTGTGTAGTGTGAGACGTGTACTTGGTGCCATATTTAAGTAGCTCTGTGGATATGTGGTGTTTTGGGTCTTAAATGCATAATTCTGAAGTCTGATTGGCGGCCTGAAGAGTTACTGGGAATATTGTTGCTAGACTGTCTCAATTGCTCTGATACTATTTTTATCCTATTGTGTCCGAAATCATTGTTAATAAAAATAGTAATTTATTGATAGACGCATCTCTCTGTCATCCTGCTTATTCTGGACACTTACCTGGAGTATAGTTGATTAGGAGGGTTGATGACCTTTACACCAACACCCTTAGACACTTTGGCCCACTACACATATGATCAAACTCGTCCTACAGATTTAATGCTAGAGGCACCTCCGCATTGGGGTTATTATGTGCTCGTATGTATACGCGGAGGGTATTGTGCGTGTGGGCAGAGCTGCGCGTGACTACGACGTCCAGCGCATCTCGGTGCTTGCTAGTCAAAAACTATTTTAATGGTACCACCATAAAAGAGTCCTGTGATGAGAAGCCACTCCCTCTACCCTGTAGAACGGGTGGAGTCTTTTTAATAATGGCTGGGGCATCGACAGCAGAGGCCAGGTAAAGTGTGAGGTGAACACCTAGGACTTCACATTGTTGACGACAAGGGGCCTGAAAAAAATGTGGTTCAGATTAGAAAAACCTCATTGCTGGAATTAAAACTGACCCTGTAATTATGTATTTATTTAAAATATTATTTTCCTGGTTTACTGGCTGCCGAGACGAACCCCCTCTACTAAACAGACAAAATGTGTTTTGACACATGAACCAGACATTCTACGGAAATATATTACGATTGGTATTTGTGCCGGATAGAAATTCATTTTGTCATCATATATGCAAATACATAGTTTTTTGTTGTGGGAGTAATTCACTTTTTCCACGAGACGGGACTTAACCTTCCGGTCCTGACAAGTCTTATCACTTGTCAGAAATAATCAGTACTTTATGTACAATTACCACTGGTGTAACATTTTAACATTCAACATCAGCAGCTCTGAATAAAACACATTCTTAATAAAGGCTAAAAGATTGTGTCAATTTACAAGAACTGAGTGTAAAGAAGAAGGCCACACCATTTTTGCTTTTCAAACTTTTTATTTAAATTTTTTCATATGCAACCAACCACGAGGACCCATGATAAAATATACTAGAAACTGGTTAAATGTACAAGCAAAAGATAAAGATTTATAATAAAAAATAATCAGGCTCAGAATTAGATGGATTGCTCATAATTAAGAGATGTAATTATTTCAAATATTGCTTTTTTGCACTAAACAATTTTCTAAAATAAGCTACAGATTTTAATCTAACAGATATATATGGTATATATGGTCCCGCCACCAAATGTAAAACATATATCAGACTTAGCTGTAAGCATGTTGGTAACTCAATTTGGCAAAGAGCTCTGACTTTTTCAGTCATGCCCATTTATTTCCGACCAAAATTCTCTGCTCACTGTAGACTTTCTCTTTTGATCAAATTTGGGAAAACTTAGAAAACATCAGAGAGGAATAAAGTCAAGAGACTTTTGTGCACATCAAGCTGCCAAGAGCATCAGTACGAGCAGGACAGTGAAGACAGGAGAGGCCACCATTCCAGGAGAGAGGCCAAAAATACTACGGCAGAATGAAATCGATAGATTAATTCAAATAATACATGGAAAATGTCCCACTATACCCACAAGCTGTGTCTACGAGCTGTGGTGAATAGTACACCACCGTGTAACGTTGTCATGTCAGGGGTTCTGTAATGTATCCAACCGTGTGTATATGGGTGTGTCCACCGTATGCAGCTCAGTAAAAGATTTTTTGTGGAATGCTGATGCACTCCGTTGCATTAAAAGTCATATGTCTACATTTCTTTGCATTACTACAACAATTTTTGCAAGTGTAAAATACATGAGCAAAAGACGGACATACCTGTCATCTGTTGTTGTTGGAGGTTTAACGGTGGTGGTTGAGATCCTGTAAAAGTCACAATATTATTTGACAAAAATACTGAAATCCAATTTCAGAGCAGATTGCAACATCTTTTCAAGCTTTGTTCGAAGTAGAACTGTTGTTATACTAAAAATACTATATTGATTTTTATTTTGTCCTACCGTGTTGAGCATGGGCTTTCATTCAGATTTGTGGGAGGCTGTATAACATTCACTGGTCTCCCTTTAGGACATGGTAGAGTACTTCCATTAACTACTGGAGTGAGATCTGTTAACAATGCAAGAATTTTAGAAACACAAAACAGAGTAAATTTAAATTTGTTGTTGAGTGATTTAAATGTTTCAGGGATGTTTTAAGCAATCACCATTCTATGTCCCATACCCTCCCATTATGCCTCTACTGTGAAAGACACAAAATGACAATCTAGAGTCCCAGAGGTGTTGTGTTGTACAATGTAGTAACCAATGAAGTTTAGTTACTTCTTCTTTCCTACTGCATTACTGTAAGGTCAGACTGCAGTGACTGCCAAGTACTGCTTTTTGGGTTTATGCCCCATAAATATTGATTTATACCTGGGGTATTAACCCCGGGTACTCCACCTCGGCTGAAATTTTATTTTCCTCATTATCTTTGATTGGATATATAATGACGGCGTCAAATCTAACGTGATCATGCTCACATCCTTTATCACCACACAACCTGCCAGCTTAGCACCCACTGTAATCTATGTCTCATTTAACATTGATCAAAACTGGCAGGGTCCATTTCTAATGTGAAAAGTATGTCAAGAATTGTTCAAATTTGAAATCCAGGTGCATATCTAATTTTAGCTGTGAAAAACATTCAACCTGCCTTGAAAGTTGAACATGAAAATGGCACTTCCTCCTTTTAGGAAATCTCTGGATTTCACTGTGTCCATGTCCAGAAATCGACTATTACCGATCAGAGGTCCACCATAGACTACCTGATTATTCTCATCTAGAAATAGTTCACTTCCAGTCTCACGAGGATTGTCCCAAAATGAGTTGCCTGTTTATATAAAACATTTATGAAATAGAGGTTAATGACAATTTGAACTATTATTACACATTCTTAAAAGAGTTTTCTTTGACTTTTTTGGCATTTTCATTTGTTCTTGTAAACTTACCACTGGAGGTGAGCTGAGTTTCATCAGTGGTGAAACTTCTTTGCTTTGACATCTGCAGTTGAATGTTCGGGTTCTGATCTAGCATTTGGAAAGTCATTTGTCTTTGAAGACAGGGAAACTCAAGCTGGTCATCGTTGTCACCTGAGAGGATTTGAACAAACACTCCAAAAAACGTCTGACGGAGTATAGTCGCTATCCGGAATGCATAGCCCTCATTGGAATACTGCCGTGGGCTGTATATTCTGGTTCCATCAGCACTCGTGTTCAGAAGTTTCTCAAAGTCATCTATCTGCAGGGTCAGATGTGGACACTCGGTCTCAGAAAGATTGATGTCATCAATTGAGAAGCCCCCTGTAGAGCTTCCTGCTCCTTTCCGAACCTCAAACACCACCTGGAACTGCTTGATGGCATTCAGAGAAACATGCTGGAGCTTCCAGTGAGATGTTAGTGCACCTAGAGGGAGGATTTTTGAAGGACTGTTTCACTATTTGAATATTACTTGCCACAGACTATTACATCGTCACAAACATTCACAGTTCATCTGTCTTAACCCATTGACGCCGGATGTTGCTTAGCGCAACATTGCCCCTCGCGCCGGTTGTTGCGTAGCGCAACATTGTCCCTAACGCCGGTTGTTGCGTAGCGCAACATTGTTCATTTATCATTATTTTCAAGACGCATGCAGCATGTAATGCACAATAATTGGTTCAAATACACATGAGGTGGGTGTTTTCGATTAGCCTGTTCTGCAATAGTGCGTTTGTAGCTAATTTGACAGCTCGGCTACAATGGCTGCGGTTAACGAGACATACTGTGACAGCGATGGAAGTGATGTGGAGTTGGCGCGGCCACACACCATCCAACTCGAAGTGGAGCCCCGTGTCAAAGCAGGAGATGAAATCTTTCATCGGTCTCTGCCTAACTTTTGGAATAATCAAACTACCAACTCGCCGGGATTACTGGAGGCAGAGCAAGTGGCTGTATCAGACAAATGTAGCCCGAGTGATGGCACGAGATCGTTTCGACATGATGTAATTATTTATTCTTGCGCTGCATTCTGACGACTTCTCATTCTTATTTGAGTGGCGTTGCCCTTATGTAAAAAAAAGAGAGCCCGGTGCGAATTACTGCAGTATGACAACTATAGCCGCTTTCGGACAGACCGTTCTAAGAAAGTAGTTATCAGAACTACCCTCCTCGAATTTCGTTCTGATAACTATTCTTCCCCAGCGGAACTGTTTCAGTCTGCATTCGCACATGAGTCGGGACCTGATAGGGACTGATGCGCCGCGCGCAGCAGTCTGCTTCAGTGACGTGTTAGCCGTTAGCCGTTTAGCGCTACATTCAAACACAAAACAAAACGGTAAAAGTAAGGAGAGTTGAAAAAACACCACCAAGAAGCTAATATGGAGAGCGGGGAGGCCACTGTGTTCATGGTCTGCATGATGGTGATATTAATCATGGACAATCACATCAGGCGTCTAATATCGAGGCTGGAAGAGCTCACAGAGAGAGTCAGGAGATACTTTTTTATTTCATGAAGGAAGAAAGGAGAGCAGAGCGCTGCAGACAAATGAGACCAGTGTAAGTTTAACTTATTATACACCCACCGGTTGTGTCTGTGTCGTATGAGGAAACATTTCAGCCGTGATAGCATGACATGGGGCGTAGCTACCGACCACCACACACCTCCGTCAGATTAGTTCTATAAGAACTATGAAAAGACCCGACCTCGGAGAAGGAGCTAAATAGTTATAGGAACTAAGGGAGAAAGCCCCGAGTTCCTGTACGAACACGGGAGAAAACGGCCCCGCGGATTAAAAGGTTATTAGAACTGCCAAAGGTTCCTACAGTCCGAAAGCGGCAATTGATGTTTTAGAAGTCGTGTCACTGAAGTTTACAGTATAACTGCACAATGCAAGATATATTGCAGGTTTTTTTTTATCATTCATTATTATTGCTGATATTATGATTATGATTTAGTTATAGTATAGTAACAGTATAGTAATAGTAGTATAATAAATAGCAGCATTGGGTATTATCCTGAATCATAAAGCAAAACTACATGAACCAAATGTCCAACATTGATTAAAAAAAAAAGTAATACAATCCAGCCAGCGAAAATTTTTTAAATTTTTCTTAGGTGTCTTCAATGAATTGTTTTTAGTTCAAAAAACCCTCAGGCATTGGGGACCTTTTCTAAAAACTGGCTTAGGCATTGAGCAGCCTTTTTTGCAGGTGCTTTAGGCGCCAATGGGTTAAGTACTCTGACATTACCAGTGATCTGTCCCATGAGGCGGAGGGTTCCACTGGAGTCTTGATCATCTTGAAACTCTCTGATCCAGATGTTAAGTTCATCTGACTCATTCCCACTATTGTAATAGTAGAACTGGAGGCACTGGACATTACACCCCCTTTTGGGATTCATCATCTGGGTCTCCAGTCGGGCTGAGTCTCCTTCCTGACCTGATGCTGTGCTAACGTGCATGAAGTAACCTGTGTCTTGACCTAGAATGATGAGGTCCGAAACTATGTCATGGTGTATTCCTGGTTTTATTAGATAGCAGTTTACATGTAACAATGATTTGACCAAGCATTATTTAATAATAAAAAATTTTAATTCTTCATTTAAAAAAATCTGATACCCTACCATGATCACTATTTCCACTGGGTAGGTGGGTGTGGTCAGAGCTCGGACCCCCGGAAACTTGTTGTACCACTTCCCAGGTATTTCCCCTCTGTGAACAGCGGCTCATTTGGCACATGATTCCATTAGAAAAGCCACAGTACGTCATAAAGGCAATGGTTGAGTCTGTGAAGATAAATCCAGAAAACAAGATTTTAAATCTGTTGAAAAATACGCATAGTATTGTTTACACTCCTGACCATGTTGTCATTGCAAAAAGGTACAAAGGCACACCTTAACAACCTCCATCACACGACTCTATGAAATGCAGCATCCACTTAAAGGGGATAGAGAATCAAAATCATCTTTTTCACGTTTTTGATGTTAGTTCTGAGTCTCCCCGCTGTGGGGAGTACACACGAAGTGCCAGCAAGTGTCAGAACCTCTGTTTCAAGTACTCCCCCTTTTTTGAATATCCCCCAGAAAAAGTGCCAATCCGTTTTTGTGAAAAAGTGACGTCACTTTTTCAGCAATCACCCCCCCCCACACCCAAATCCAAAGCCAACCCGTTTCAGACACGCCCCTTCGGCAAGAAACAGGAACTGGTGAGCCTTCCAAGGCTGTGAAAGCGGACTATGATCCCGGAAAGCAATGTTCGCGATCAATGGCTTTTATTCATTTTTAACAGCATCCCCAGTACATACAGCCGCCGACTTTTTCTTTGCGCTGCGCATTTCACGGAGTACAGTTTCACAAACCTTGCACGATTCCGAGCAGGCTTCAGTCGGAATTTTGCTCAGTAGAGGGTCAGTTCCGACAGGGACAGACATAGACTGCAGCGAGTTGTGCGCTCCGCTGAGAAGGTGATCGGCTGCAGCCTCCCATCTATCCATGACCTGCACGTCTCCAGGACTATGGGGCGAGTAGAGCTTAGATCGGGCCTAAAAAATCAAACCGACCCTTTCCGAGCCCGTGCACATTGTGTCCGAGCCCGACCCGGCCCGGCACATTAACTGTAATTATGAGCCCGAGACCGCTTTAAACCCGACCATTTCTTAATATTTGGCCGTAATAGCTGACGTTGTCAACTACAATTTTGAGTTGTTTGAAGTGAACCACAGACATTTGTTAACAATTATCTTGATGAACAATGCAACAAGGGCGACATGTATAGCCTAAATGTGTGTTTATAGGCTGTAAGGTGAACCTCGAAAATCCTTCAGAACACCAGGCTTGTTCCACGCTCTCCGTACCAAACACGCTTCAGCTCATAAAAAGATTGAGTTATGTTGAGGTTTAAAAAAAAGTTTCGCCGCTCAGAACACAGTACTTTTTTAGTTCGCAACGTTTAAAGGAATAACTAGTGCCTGGCAAGGCGTATGTACATTTTCGGCAGGCGTAATAACAGTTTGGCTCGCGAGAGGTGCCACGGTTGAGACGTCATCAGAATGGACGAATCGGATAGCTGGTATGTCAGCTGAGCTTGTAAACAAACAGCACCGCAGTGGCAGCGCGATCATCCAGCAGTACCGAAGAAGACGAAATTTCGACCGAAAGATTTGTTACATGCACATATCTTCTGTTAAGCATGAGGAAATTTCATGAGGAAATTTCACCTGCACAAGGTGGAATGGAAGGAATCAGAAGGAACAAATAAAGAAGCACTTGCTGAGTTCTTATACGATGCGTGGCCACATGCTGATCTTACAGCAGTGGGAAGAAACCTCAGCTTGTACATAGCACATCAACACCAATGTCACTGTGTGACTGTACTGGAAGGTGTGCAGTCTGTTCATGCTGTGGAAGACCTGCAGCGTGACCACGAAGAATGTGACACTGTTGTTTTTGCATGCACAACATGCTGCACAGGAACATAAGACTGTCATTATTAAGAGCCCTGACACTGATGTAGCAGTCATTGCTGTGAGTCTGCAGAAAGATTTGCCATGCAGCTTGTACTTTTTCACAGGGACGGGCAACAGAACACGCATAATGGACATTACCAAGGTGTCATCAGCTCTCGGAGCCAGTGTGTGTTCAGCCTTGATTGGGATCCATACATTCACTGGGTGTGACTCCACAAGGCAAAAAGAAGACATTTGCTGTGGCATGCGAGAAAGATGTCTACCTGAAGGCTTTCAGAAATGTGGGGACTGAATTTAACTTGGACCAATCTACATTTGCATTACTTTGCAAATATGTATGCCATTTGTACGATCAGCCAACCGCAGAAAACATCAATGAGGCTAGGTACAAAGCTTTCTGTATGGCATCATCAGCCTTGCCAGAATTATCTATCCCCCCAACAAGTGATGCCCTCCACCAGCACTGCAAAAGGGCAAATTATCAGGCTAAAATAATGAGGTCATGTGTAAAGAAAAAGATTGGCGCTCCATCTCCCACTGGACATGGTTGGCATCTGGAAGATGGAAATCTTGAAGTGACATGGATGACAAGAAATCCAGCCCCTGTTTTACATGTCATACACTGTGGTTGCAGAGGGAGTGCCTGTGAGACAAAGAGATGCTCCTGTTTCTCTGCAGGACTCTGTTGTACAGACTTGTGCAGGTGTTCCAGCTGTTCAAACACCACAAAGGAAACAGAGGATAAAGAAGATGACAGCTGCCCTGACACTGACAGGGGGGAATAGTGTGTGTGTGTGTGCGCGCGTGTTTTTTTTTACCTCTATTCTATTCCATTTGTATATATGTATATAAGTTTATGCCGGTTGATGTACATGCCGGTTGATGTGTATGCCCTACTTGTTTTGATTTTGTTATGTGTTGTATAGTTATTAGTGAATACATCAGTAAATGAATACCTGAATGGTCTTTATCATTGATAATTAGAATTATTTCCATTCATTAATAAAAAATGACAACATGAAAAGGTAACCTTATCATCCACTTGCACAATAGTTGTTTGTACTACAAATAAAGCACTGTTTGGAATCAATTTAGCCCACGTTACAAACACGTGGATGGTTATCAATAATTATTGGAATTCCATTAATTGATCAAAATGACAACATGAAAGGTCACTTGCATAATTGTGCTTCGTGCTGTAAATAAAGCACTATTTCGAATTTATTTGGCTCAATTCAGAAATACATGAATGAGCATTATCGTTGATAATTATTATTTTATGTTCACTTTAAAATGATATTTTGCGAGATTCCTTTCTGTAGGTTAGATTTGACAGCACCTGGCAGGTTGTCATTTTTCCAGTTTGTTGTCGTAAATCGGCAACGTGATTGGTCCAGCGCGGTCACGTGGTGTCTTGTGACGTCAAAATCGTCATTCAGCCCTGCGGAAAATATTTCTTCAGAAAACGTCTCGGTTTAAAAAAAGTACAGGATTCTGTGACGCGAAACTTTTTTTATATGTGCAAAATAACTTTGTCATTTTTATCAGCGAACGGGCATGTAATTCGGAGAGCACGGAGCGAGCCTAAACGAAAACGGGGTTCACCTTACGGCCTATTATTCGTGATTGGATCGTAGCGTACATGGATCCGAATGAAGAGACTTAAAATAACAATGATGATACAGTAAAGGTTTTAGAGCCGTCCGTCTCTGCTCAATGGTTCGTCCCGCTGCGCTGAAGACGCGCTCACTGCTGCTGCTCGCTGGAATGCAGAGGACGGACCGCGCCAGCCTGGCTAGTTTTGGGATTTAAAAAAAAAAAAAGAAGCTTGATCACGCCTGGTCCGGTCAGACCCGAGAATAGTGGCGGGAAATATCGGTTCAAGTTCGGGCTCGGGTGCGGGCAGAGAATCTAAACTCTAGGGGCGAGCAGGTCGGATCACAGCTGACCCTTCATGGACTATTTGCACCACTCCCCTCGGGCAGGAGGCTTCAGTCCATTCGGACCAGAACCTCCCGTCACAAAAACAGTTTTTTCCCCCTTGCAGTTGGACTTATGAACACTTCATAATCACCTCATAACCTGCCCCAGTCACTTTACCATCATTAAAATTGCACTAATGAAGCTGCACTGTTGATGCTCTGTATATTGGATACTGTGTATTGTTGTACACACCTTGTACATTTTATATTCATATATTTTTATTCTTTATTTTTTATTATTATATCCTATGTTACATGTTTGCACCTTACGCCGCAGCCATTGTTAGTGAACAGTGTTCAATAAAACGAATTCTGATTCTGATTCTGAACAAAATCAACCCCAGCAATCAGTACAGCCTGTAAGTATCTCATTTTATTTTGTTTTAAATGTGTGTTGTGCCATATTCCTGTTGTAAGAATTGCACGTTAGCTCTGGCTTGTTCATCTAAAGGGAATGAGCTTTCTTTTCAGTCAGTGTATTACTCTATAGCTCTGTTTTCAGTGAGAGCAAGGGCAGCCAATCAAGCAACGGCAACCGAATAGCGCCAACGCCTACCTGCATTTCATAATGAGGTTGCCAGATAAGCTCTGAAACGATGCCAATAAGGGCAAACGACGCATTCTAAACCCAGCATAGTAACATAGCTGTTTCAGAGAGCCTTTTAGGGAGGTTCTGAGCCATTACAGACCCAACCAATTTTTTTTGGGCTACATATCACGTCACAGAACAAGGATTAATGCCCCATTCAACCATTCTCTATCACCTTTAATCGGGAGCACATTCATGTCTGTTTGGCTAGTTTTGATTTTTCCCTCACTCCTCAAAAAAATGATCCTATTCAACCAATCTGACAGTCAAACAATTGGTATGCTGGTAACAGAAATATCTCAGCTATTAGGTAACTTAGCTCCGCAACTGTGGTCTGCCTAACATATAGTCACTGAGACGCTGAGGTGTGTGTACATGCAGGAGTAATTCAACTGTGAGATGACAAACAGCTGGATGGAAAATATTTCCACTCGGAAAGTTTTGTCGATGATATTTTTAGACCCTCATACATAAGTAGAGCTCCTAAGACAGAAAAAGAGTTTGGAGGTGGAAAGGAACAAGTATCTCTAAAGTTTATACGTTTTTTAGGATTACTACTTTTCTCAGAATTATAGCACATTGCTATTACTGAATTAAACCAGCAATATTAAATAAATAATCGTGTTGGCACTTACTGCATTTGTAGAGAAGATTCAGTTCCTGAACATCCCTATTACTAATTTCCAGATTTTGACCAATCACGTCCTGGAATTTCGGATCTTTGGTGATAATTGTTGCGCTGTTTCCATTCGTGAATGCATTTTTGCTGTAATGCATCACTGACCAGTAGTCGTATGGGACTCCATGGGTGGTGCTTTCATCATTGCCGACCTTTCTGAAATTGTGCTCTTTACCTAGATGACACACGTAAAAGCTAAGCATCAATTACAGAAAAGTGACAATTTATAACAAAATGATTCATTTATTGTTGATTTGTAAAAACTTTGTAAAATGTATTTAGTAACTTGTTGATTTGTGTAGATAGTGTAAATCTTGACTCAAAAAAGAAAATGTTATAATGACAGTGTGAAACCTTCTAAGACATTGTCCAACACAATTGTGACAAATTCGTCTCTGTCATATCTGGACTGTTCATGGTAGAAGCCAAGTGCATGAAGAATCTCATGCTCAGCGGTGTCAATGGAATCACAGAATCTCCCAATGGAGACGACCTGTCCGTTGGGCTGTGTTCTCCCAATGAATGAAAAACACCTAAAATGGAAAAGGCACTGATCAGTACAATAATAACTTTCTGTAATCATGCTGCACTGCTTTTCAGGCAAACCGATGCTTAAACTGTTCTGCTTTAGAAGTTTCCATTTTTAATTCATCTAGTATTTAACTATGTAGTGCAGTCTGCTAAGTGTATTTTCTGTGTCAGAGTCACATCTATTAACAAACTGCAGTACAACAAAAATGTCCAATGATTGTCCAATCTCTTGCTTTCAGTCTTAAACCATATGACACACCCCTTTACAAAAATTCAATTTTCCATCCAAATATAAAATTCAAAGTAATGTCATAGCTATCTGGGCCATAGTTTAATGACGTCCCACTTGGCCATAATGAAATGATAATCTCCTCATTTAATAAAAAACTGACATGTATTTACTTTTGGGTTTTGTCTAACTGATAAAATGAGAAGCTGTGTTTATATGAATGGTACTTTGTTAAAATTAAGTAAAACTAAATACGTACCCATCTCTTTTTTGGAAAGAAATGTAATAATCCTCGGAGTCCCATGGTTTGAAGTCAATGCATGTCTTCAGCCTGAACTGCTCGAAGGCTCTCAGGATGACTCCTTTGGCATTCATTTCTTCCGTTGATCACGAAAATAATTTTAGAAACAAACAAACTCAAACTTTAATTAAATCAGTGTATAGGTTAATCTCTGCTGATTTACTTCCTTCACAAACTGTGTATACACGCTAAGCTGAGTGGTGAGAGGGTGCGGCTGTTGAGTATGTGCAATAGGATGGGGCAAAAAATGTTTGCGTTTCCTCCTGAACCTGATCCTGTTTCCTCTTTTTTTTTCCCAACTAGTTGTACATGACTGTCAGCAGCATCCCGCCTAACCGTAACCGTAACCATTACTTAAGCAATGTCCTGATCAAAAAAAGACAGATAACTTTTTAAAGTATTTACCAAGGCCGCTGTCCAAGACATATGGGACGGGGGATGTCCACAAGTTGTTCCCATCAACAATGCTACTCCTCTGAATGTTTGGAGGCTGAAACATACAAATATGAGTTATGTGAGGTTCATGGGTTAGATGAGACAAATATATGGATACTTATGTGTTAATGACACATTTTAAGAGTTTGACTAAAGAAATACTTAATTTACCTCCAGAATGTCATCATCTAACAAACCTAGGATGTAACATGGAAGTTCACGATTTTAATAAAGAACTCATTATTATGTAATTAAAGGTGCAGGGTCAAAAGTGAAGCTTGTAAAAAAAACAATCCACAATAAGTACAACAAAATGATATGAAGATAATTACCTTTGTTTGCCTCTGCAATGGTCTTCTCTTCACCCATATCTATACAAATAGATGAGATGCCAACTTATACACTGATTAAGTTAAAGAAATTTCATTAAATACAATCAAATAAATAAAATCAAATAGCTTACCCACTATGTCTGGTTCAGTCTGTAATAAAACGTAAAACAGTAACATGAATGAACTTTGGTAAAAATAAATAATTCACACGTAATCATTATTATTTCAGATATGGCCTTATAGTGTAAAGTTTCCAAATTTCACATTAAAATCATTGCCGTGTTGAAAATAATCACTTCGTCATTCCTCAAAGCTTTTAAATCATGCTGCTCTTATTTCATAGATTTGTTTCTTAGACTGAAAATAAGATGGCTAGAAATCCGATATTTCATTAGAAACAACAATAAGTAAAATCTTACGGTGTTCATTGAGAATACCGATGAAACTGCCAAGTTCACCAGGAGAAAAATGTAGCCTTTCATCATGGTGGTGAATCAAGCAATAAATCAGGGCTTTAATGAAGAGCAATTAAATTAATTCAAATATTTAAATACTGAAATGCAATAAAAATTACAGTTTAATTCATTCAAGAAAGATCAACGAAGTTTAATTTGTCCATCATCTTTGCTTACCTTCGTCCCCCTTCTGTAACTGTCTGATCCTCAACTGCAAATGAGAGGTTTTACTGTAATAGGACGGAAGCAGTAAAACCAAAGGTAACCAAACAGGTTTCAAATTGTCAGAGTCATAGCCATTGTCTGAAGTTATGTCATATACATTAACAATTGTCAGTATGGTTTCTGAGATAAAAGACTTGACTTTGTCATTGTCAGACATCTGAGATATGATCTTTAAAAGTTTTCAGTCGTTCCATTCCAGCCAGATCACACAAAGTTCACGGGTTTAGTCATTTTGATTACTGTGGGGGGAAAAAAACTGTATATTATTGATAGAAATAATAAAGAAAGGCTGTTTATTCTCTGTAGTACACTATATTGTTAATTCTATACATGATTCATGAAAGAGATAACAGCACAGTTAAGACATATTGTATTTAGGCTTCAAAAAAATGTATCAGATCAGTTTAAGAGGGGTGTCAGGGTGAAACAGTTTCTTCCCCTCTGCAGCTGGCCTCATAAACAAGAGCAGAGACCCCCACTGACACTGACCCCCCACCACCCTCTACACATTACATTAATGTGTACTATCTCCTCCACAGACTGTCTACACAATACCTGTACCAATACCTGTACATACTTGTTCCATTTTTTCACTTTTGCTTCCTGTTCTTTTTTATTGTTTTTATTTAACTATCCGTAAAACAAAGCTCTAGCACACCACAACAAATTCCTTGTATACGTAAACCTACTTGGCAATAAAACTGTTTCTGATTCTGGAATGCTCCATTTTTCTAGCTATGAGAATAAACATTTATCTTATGGACACATATTAACAAAAATGTCCAAGTTGAATAACTAAAATTGTGCACTGCACACAAGATACAGTTTTGCACACTGTGTACACATTTCATATGCTCAAACCCAATTTGCAAAGATGTTTTCCACTCTTTCTAAGAATCTCAAAGAATTTCCGTGTTATATCTTTTCTACACGATGAAGAATAATAACATTATAGCACCTCGCTTCGGCATGGAAGAAATATTTACCTTTGATTTACTTCATTTCATGGTACAGTGAAAACTTGTTAGCTTTACAGTTATTTTACTGGAACTTAAGTTACATTGAATGTAATACTTTGAATAAATCAATAAAGACATCAAATCTTTTAAGTCTAATATTTCACATTTCTTGACACCAGAGCTATATTTCTCTTGATCAGATCCTTTTTTGTAGTCTTTAGATACACCTGTTCTCAAAATATTCTTAAAATTTCAACCTGGGCTGAATATTTGTAACTTTTCTGTGCTGAAAATGTTCTAACTGCGAAGCTGACAGCCCTATCAAATGTTTCAAAACCTGCAGAATATCTTAGGCAAGTCAAAGCGTGCATATGGGCAAGACGCACACATTTCCCTTCAGGTCGATAAAGAATTGATCGTTTTACCGTCTCTTTTGGTGCCACAAACAAATCGCACGTCAAAATTTAAATACTGTATTTGAAAAAACATTTTGATATGTCCTAGTATAATTTAAGTTAAGTATAATTGAGTATAATTTTTGTTGAGGGCCTTGTTGCCAACTGCTCTTATTCTGATGTCTTCATCAACTGTCATGTAGTCTTGTGTTGAAGTTTATTTGGTGTAACTTTGGTGTTGCTATGCTTAATAAATTCACTGATACATGGTAAATGGGGGTCCGGTTTGGCGACCTCAGAATCGGGTCTCTGCTTTTTGCGGACGATTTGGTTCTTTTGGCGTCCTCAGGCCGTGACCTTCAGCTCTCACTGGAGCGGTTTGCAGCCGAGTGTGAAGCGGCTGGGATGAGAATCGGCACCTCCAAATCCGAGACCATGGTCCTCGGCCGGAAAAGGGTGGAATGCTCTCTCCGGGTCGGGAATGAGATCCTTCCCCAAGTGGAGGAGTTCAAGTATCTCGGGGTCTTGTTCACGAGTGAGGGACGAATGGAGCAGGAGATTGACAGACGGATCGGTGCGGCGTCTGCAGTGATGCGGGCTCTGCACCGGCCCGTCGTGGTGAAGAAGGAGCTGAGCCAGAAGGCAAAGCTCTCAATTTACCGGTCAATCTATGTTCCTATCCTCACCTATGGTCACGAGCTGTGGGTAGTGACCGAAAGAACGAGATCGCGAATACAAGCGGCCGAAATGAGTTTCCTCCGCAGGGTGTCTGGGCTCTCCCTTAGAGATAGGGTGAGAAGCTCGGAGGGGCTCGGAATAGAACCGCTGCTCCTCCGCATCGAGAGGAGTCAGATGAGGTGGCTCGGGCATCTAGTGAGAATGCCTCCTGGACGCCTCCCCGGTGAGGTGTTCCGGGCCCGTCCCACTGGGAGGAGGCCCCGGGGAAGACCCAGGACACGTTGGAGAGACTATGTTTCTCGGCTGGCCTGGGAACGCCTCGGGGTCCCCCCAGAAGAGCTGGAGGAAGAGGCCGGGGACAGGGACGTCTGGGTCTCTTTGCTCAAGCTGCTGCCCCCGCGACCCGATCCCCGGACCAGCGGAAGATGATGGATGGATGGATGGATGGATGGTAAATGGACTGTAGTTATATAGTGCTTTTCTGGTCTGGTTGACCTCAAAGCGCTTTTACACTACAAGCAAGCCGATTCGCAGACGATTGTGCATTCCAGTTACCTAAATGTTCATCTAACTGCGTCACAGTAGAGCCCCTCATTTTTGTCTCATTTTCACGTGTCATTCTCACGTCTCAAATACCTTTAAGAATCTGTCATCACATTCAAAAATAAAAAGTCACAAGAAACTAGACAATAACTAATGATATGAGAGTGACATGATGATAAAAGTGTTCTCCTTCTTTCTTTCTTAACATAAGACAAAATGCTGGTTCGGTAACACCCGCTTTTCCACATTCTATGGAACAAAGTTTCCTTGTACACTCATCAAACACATCTGTCAACCAACTAATTTGCACTTTGCTTCTTACATAAAAGTATAATCATAATCTTTGTTACTTTGAAAAAACTCTGGTCTGGTTTATATACCCATGAAATAAAAAGACACTAAATTGAATTCAGATTTTTTTTTTTTTTAAAACAATGTTTTTGCTTGATCACTGATGGAAAAGTCTGATGACGTGAAACTTAATTCCTACTTTTCTGCTTCATTGGTGTCCAACACAAAACATAATAAAGGACTATGTTCAGTTTTCAGGTGGGATCACATTCGCAGATGTGAGCTTAGAAAGATTGCAGATCAGCCCTGGACAAGTCAACAACATACGTCACAGCTGCTCTCAGGATAAACACATTCTTTCTACACCTATGAAACTGTCAACTTCAGAAACTGCAGCTATTGTTGTTTAACGCCACAACAGACCTGAATTGGTTGTGATGAAAACTCTGACAGATGGCTGATACTCAGCTGCTGATATGAGCTCATTGAGCATTTGATATGACTGTGTGGGGTCACAACTTTGGTCGTTGAAGTGTTACGTCCCTTATCGTGCATGTGACTGAAACAGATTAGGCTTTAGATGAGGACATAGATAACAATTTGCAGTTAATGCACATCTCTGGGGAGGCTAGGTAATCTAACATGCCACTTGCAGTATATTCTTAGTAAATAAATATTGCTAAAAGTGGTACACATAATGAAGGAAGCTTGATTTTTCCCAAAATGTCAAACAATGTCCTCACGAAAGAGCGATGTCAGTTGATACAGACATAAAAGCTTTGGACATATGATTTCTATCAAAAGAAAGTGAAAAGGGATTTGTATGAACTAATCAAAACTGAGTTGTTTTTAGTCAAAGTTAGTGCACAGGTAGTGATTTACTAAATGAATGTAAATATAAAAACTTATTACAGGTTCTATTTTAAAGCCAGTCACAGGTTACTAGAAGACAGTACAAAGTGTCCTCTTAGTCTACTCTGGATTATCCGCATTGTTCATCATATGACAAAGAAATGCAAACTTCCTGTAAGACAGCTTAGTAGGTAGCTGCATGCTGTAAAGTCACGCAGAGATTCACACCAGGGGAGCTGTACAGAATGACATTTCCTGTTGAGCAAAGGGAAAATATTTTTAGGACTGGAAATAAAGGCAGATTCATTGAAGTTCGGAATTGGTATCGAGATAGTATGAATTATTGAGCTACACTGTATGGTGAAAGAGCAGATTTTCTTAGTTATAATATGTACTCTTCTCAAAAATCACTGCCAGTTACGAGGGACATGCCAGACAGGTTTCCAGAGTTTTGCACTGACACTTCAATGTTTCCTCGCGTGTTTGTCTGTTTGAGTTAAAAGATCTGCTAGATTAATAAATGTAAATGTAATGTATTTTCATTTAAAAAAAAAAAACTTGTTCGATATTGAGTTTAACACCTATGTTCTGTTGATTTTGACTTAACTTTATTAAAGCTGTGGGTCCGACAGATAAAAGCGCTAAAAAAACCACAACAATTTATGTATAGTTTTTACAAAGTGAAAGATGTTAAGTAAAAGACAGTTTAGTATGACTAACTGGACCAATGGGTATTTAATTCAGTGTATGATGCACTATAAAAAAAGTTGTTATATTCTATTGAAAGTACTGGATGTGGCGACAGTGTTGCTGAAACTTCGACTTGAGATTTAATTTCTTTTAAATCCCAAATTGAACAAAACCCTCATGGTTCCTTGATGTATAGATGTCTGAATATTCTGTTACTTGATTTTAAATCCATAATACTTCTTCAAGCAAAGGAGTGCACGTAAAGTTTTAAAACAAGAAAAATTACTTATCTTTAGACTATTTTTGCAGTTCATTATTGTACTGTGATAAAATCATGACTGAGCCACACCTACTTTAAGCAACAGGAGTGCAGACAAAAACACAAACACATTCTTTTTACGATCACCAAAGGTCTTTAAGTGGGACTATGTCACTTGTGCTTAGTTTTACAAATCAGTGCATAAATGTGTCTTATGTGTGTTGCTCTCACACAGTTTTGCAGTTGCCTTGAAGTGTTCATTGGACTACCCGGGTCACTGCTTACTTAACCTGTTTGATGTAACAGAATGTTCATAAAGCACTGGTTAATTATCCACTCTTTTGTCAATGCATTCATGTTTTTTAACTTTCTAAACTCCACAATCCACCTACTTCACCTTACTTTCTCTTTTGCCCTCTTTTTAATTAACAGAACCACAAGGCATTAGTCATTTAATGATGAAAAGTTGCATTGTGTCACAATAAGCTACTTTCACATTAAAAACCTATAAATTTAATTTATTTCCAGAGTTTGTGCGTACTTTGTTGCTCTATGCATATTTACACTTGTCATCTTGCTTTATTGTTTGTAATCATTTAATCTAGTTAAGACTGTATGGAGGCAGTGGATGTTTTTAAAATGTTTTCAGATGTTTCCTGCTGTCTTTCAGTTTTTGTATCTGTTATCCTCCTCACCCAATTTCTGCACGTGGCTTTCTTGAATCTGTTCTTTCTATGCCGGAGATTTCGTTGTTTGGGTCCAAGCTGGGTCATTTGTCAGGAAGAAGTGGAACAAAAAGCAGACTGGAAATAGGAGTTTTTACCTTTTAAAAAGTCCAAACAAAAATCCGAAAAGATAGGTGAAAAAGCTGATAACTAACCAAACAGCAAAAAGACCAGTGTTGAATTAACTCCCACAGAGTTCATTTCAACACTTTTTCAGGGTTTATTAAAACCACTGAAAGGGCGGTCTTTAAGCAGGTCACTGATTACCTCTCACAACACAACCTCCTTGATCCAAACCAATATGGTTTTAAAAGTGTACACTCCACTGAAACTCTGTTGGCTGTGACAGAAGCCTTAAAAGAAGCCAGAGCGACAGCTAAATCATCAATACTCATCCTGCTTGACCTATCGGCTGCATTTGACACTGTCAACCATTGTATCTTTCTGTCCATACTCTCCAGCATGGGCATCACAGGGAGAGCACACTCCTGGTTCGAATCGTACCTCACTGGTCGATCATTCAAAGTGTCCTGGCTTGGTCACACTTCTGCAGCGCACCACCTCGCCACAGGGGTCCCCCAAGGTTCAGTACTGGGACCTCTTCTCTTTGCCATATACACCACCTCACTGAGCCAGATCATCCGATCACATGGCTTCTCATACCAAAGTTATGCTGACGATACCCAGCTCCATCTGTCATTCCCACCTGACGACCACACGGTCTCAGCACAAGTGGCACTGTCTCTCTGACATATTAAAATGGATGAAAGCCCATCACCTCCAACTGAACCTCTTTAAAACCGAACTGCTCGTCTTTCCAGTCAAACCAACCATGCACCACATCATCTGCATCCAAACTGAATCCCTATCTCTTGCTCCATCAAAGGTAGCTAGAAACTTGGGTGTCATGATTGATGACCAACTAACCTTCAAAGATCATGTTACCTCCGTTGATCAATTATGCCGCTTTGCATTGCTAAACACAAGAAAGATCAGGCCATACCTAACCCAACACGCCACCCAGCTCCTGAGGCAGGCCATGGTCATCTCCCGGCTTGACTACTGCAACTCACTCCTAACTGGTCTCCCAGCCTGTGCTGTGAAACCGCTGCAGATGGTCCAGAACGCGATGGCGCGTCTGGTCTTCGATCAGCCTAAAGAGCACACGTCACCCCTCTGTTCATTGAACTCCACTGGCTACCCTTAGCCGCCCGCATCAAATTCAAGTCACTGATGTTAGCCTACAGAGTCCTTAATGGAACGGCTCCCGTCTACTTGAATGCTCTCGCAAAGACTTATGTCACAACTCGGTCACTCCGGTCGTCACAGGATTGTCGTCTAGCAGTGTCTACACCATGCTTGTATGAAACTGCAGTGAAACAGCCCAGTGACCACGTAAACTCCCAAAACTCGTGGACAGAGATTGGAAGAATTGGTGAAGAAGAATATTGCAGTTTGCAAAATGGAAGTAAGCAAGGTTTTTCTTTTGTTTTAATGTGCTATTTTGCAATATTTGTGACAGACAAGGAAGGAAGTAACATTTTTTTAATTTTATAATATGCTATGCTCTCTGTGACGATACACTGTGTTCTTAGTTATTAGCTTAGTTATTATCTTACACCACGGAGACGACTGAGAAACTCAGCGCTAACTTTCAACGTCTGCATTTGGGTCCAGTCCTCTGCAATTCATGACATGTACATGGTTCGTGAGATGTACAGACAATCTCTGGTGTATGTTTTTGTGTCTGTTCTGGGGAAAAGCTATAAAAAACTTTGTTTTAGATATAGGCAGATGGATCAAATTATGCACAGGAAGAAAAAAGAAGATCTATCTATCTATAATTAAAATTGTTTTATTTATATAATTATCTATTTAATATATATAATTGTTTCATATATATAATTAAATAATACATATAATTATAATTGTATGGATAAAATTATGGACAGGAACAAAAGAAAGAGAAGATCTATCTATCTAATATATATAATTATAATTGTTTCATATATATGATTATCAAATATATATATAATTACAATTGTTTTATATATATATATATAATTATCTATCTAATATATATTATTATAATTGTTTCATATTTATATATATATATAAATTGTATATAGCTATAATTGTTTCCTTATTTTAGGCAACTCGGTGCTGCTTGCTGTTTGTGAATGTGCTGCATTGTCTCCGCCACCAGATGGCGCCCGCAAAGGAGTCAAGCGGGACGCAACGTGGGCGTGCCTCAACGTTGAGCTCCGCCCCAATCTGCGGTCTGCAGTCCACGATGGTAGAATGACCTACCGAGCGCTACCAGAACAGGGGCGTCCCTGAATATCTTCAAGAAACTCTTGAAGATCCAGCTCTTCAGAGAGCATCTCCTATCCTAGCGCTTACCCTGTACTCCCCTACCCCCTCTACTGCATTTCATCTTTCTGTACTTCCCTCTGTGCCTGCACTCTATCGCTACACTGTCACCCCTTTCACCTCTGACAGTCTGACTTCTATGTAGCTTATTCTTAGCTTTGATATTAGCTGTAATGTTATATATTTTTCAATAGTAAGTCGCTTTGGATAAAAGCGTCTGCTAAATGCATAAACATAAACATTATATAGCTCTACACTCTCCAGAGTTAAATGAACACTTTCAAAATATTTAAACAATTAACACCATGCCAGAGTTCCTTCTTTAACTCTTAAAACATGGTTAAAGTAACGCTGAGGGATTAGACAAGTAACTCTGCTCTGAGTTACATTGTGTACTATTCGGGTAGAAAAAATGTTAATTTATTATGAGAATTAATTCCAATAAACAAAATCATTTACAAAATAACATTTATTTTTACTTTTTCACCCATGCACTCATTCATACAGTTGAATTAAAACATTGTGAATGAAGGTATAATATACAAACTTTCATCTGAAACATTGTATGAACTTCAATATCAAACGGAAGGAGTCCCATGGGAAACTAAACACACAAAATGATCTGGCAAAAATAAAACCAGGAATATACATACACAGGAAGTTACTTCAAAATGAATGGCAGGTGAGGCAAATAACAAAAGAAAAAAACAAATGTGAGATAAGAGCGTAGGTAAATACAAAACAAAAATAAAACAGGAAGCAAGCAGAATGAAAATCAATAACAGTAATTTAACCAGAGTACAAAACATGTCATGAAATGGAAACTGTGACTGCTCTGTCACAGTTTCACCACTGGGTGACAGTGTAGCATATTCTATTAACACAGACAATACAGTGGTCTCAATATAATACATCCATGGGTCTAACACATTACAGCTGGGAGTCAGTCCTTTTTCAGTCAGTGGTAGTTCAATATTTTCCCAAGTTAAATGTTATTCAAAATTGTACAAGTCAATGTTCTCATCACAACACTGTTGGATCAGACCGTTGAATTGAAACCCGAAGAATAACTGGAATCAAATGAAATGGACAGAACCTCTCAATGAAATACAATGAAGAAGAAATATAAAACAGCATCAAAATGGAAGTATCCAAAGTGTAAATATTTGTGAATTGTGCAAACACATATGTTGAATAAAAGCATTTCACAACTCAAAACCTTTCTGAACTTTGGGGTTTTAGGGAGGACGAATCAGACAGATTTCCTCAAATCTTCAACATGTGATTCTACACCCAGGGAGGGGTAAGAAGCCATTCTTCATAGTTGACTAGTGATTCTTAGCTGGATGCGTTTTGTCTCTGTTTTTTTTTAAGTTGAAAACAATCCAGTTGTGTCTGTTGGCTTCAGATCAGGAGCCAACAGCACTTTGATCTGGGTTTAAAATCATTTTTCTTTTCTGCCAAACTTCTTTAAACACACCACAGAATCACCTTTTAATGGAGTGTTTGTGGTGTACAAACGTTTTGCTATTCAATCAAACTTCTTCTTTACTATACCTTAAAACACGTTGCCATGCAATAACTAAGACAAGTCTACATCCCACTGGAGAAATAAAAAAATAAAAAAAATATTTTGTGTATGTTTGACCAAAACCAGACTTTTAAAATTAATTAAAATTTAGTCTCTCCAAATTTGTGTGAAACTGAGCTTTTAACACTAACACACCCAGACAATGCAGTTAGGGATCAAATCCCTCCTGCATGTTGACATGCTCGCTCGACCAATCTCAAACGGGCCGCGTTGCTCCACACATGTTCCATCTTTTTGTTAAAACAGTAAAGTGTAAGCATATATTAATATTTAGGAGCTCATTCACATATTCTTCTTTCTTTTGTCAGATGGCAAAACCTGTGACTAAAAATCACTAATGCATCATGAAAGCATTTTCAGACTGTTACTGTGCTCTGATAAAATTTTGATATCATATGTGCAGTGTCATCTGACAAAAATAAGCATTCAAGTAATTCAAAGACAACGTCTGTGCAGTGAATTCAGCTATACTTACTTACTTATGATCACCTACAGAGAAAGTTAAAAGAGAGATGTCTCAAAGATTTTCTAACACAGCCCACTCCATTGCAGCATCAGACACACTGCAGTCAATAACTGAATTCCCTTCCTGTGCATGTAAACTCCCACAAGGACTGTGGTCCAGTTAAATAGCCCAGGTGAGCTGTAACCATAGCTCGACTCAACTGCATGTTACTGTGCTGATAGTGGTACACCAGACCAGACCCACACCAAAATCCTGATCCCTATCTGTTTGAATGGGCTTTAAAATGGCTTTGTGATCTTTGGGTCTTACTTTATTTTAGCTGTGGTTTTCTTTTTAGATACATTCTGTCGAAGGTGGCTCTGAAGTAGAGTCTGAGGACGCATTTGACCAACACTGATGATCCTGCACACAGTCAAAATAACTTGCCCAGTGAATTTTTGCTTTGCAAATGGGTAATTAAGGATTTATACTTAGCATATACTGTATTTAAGATATGGCTACCTGTTAATGGTAATAAGGGTCTTTCTACTTTCCAACCACTGAAACGGTACTTGTTCAGTAGTCTAGTTGTGCTTCTGTTCCCTTTCCCACCTTTATGAAGTCTCACAGTCAGGTTTCAGTCCTCATCCAATGTAGCCATCTGGCAAGTTTTGTTCTATGCTGTACGCCTAATGCTTCACTAAATACTCTATGGCTACCTTCCACCACTGCAGTTATGTTGGAACACTATGCTAAATACTACCCTCAGTTCCAGTTTCCAAATGTGCACTGTTCATCTGTAAAATATTTTCCATGTTGCAATGTCCAACAAATTTTAAATCCTGTCTTCACATATTCCTTGCAGGGGTGCTAGTTTTAATTGTTCTTTTTCTGTTTCTTTTTCTATCTTCTTTTTTTTTTTTTTTTTTTTACATGTTCTCTCCCCCAAGTGTACATGTCATAACCATCTCAAAGTGACATTGTATCACATTCAAATGATAAGAGACAACAAGATGGAATAAACAACTCAACCTGAGGGCACTGACTGTGACAAGCTACTGACGTACATCTATCTTCTTATCATCGCTGGCACCACTATGCTTGTCAACCCAGCACAGAAAGTCTAGTTACAGCCTCTTGTCTGCATCAAAACAAGACCAAATTAGTGTCACTGTGTGCAAGATGTGTCTTGTTCAAAGAATCTTGTTTGCGTCTGAGACCGTCTCCGCCTCCACATTGTTATTAGTTGTAGAGTTTGACCGAGGCAGACATCAGTCTCAGTCTCTTAAAGGTGGTCATTGGTATCAAGTACTTAAAAACACCTTTTGGCCATACTGACTGATAAGGCAGTCTAAATGGTGCTCCTGTCCGCACACGTGCTAAACGGTTATAAAGCAGGCTGGAATGTGGTACTTGATCAAATGTGCATTTCACTGCTATGACGCAAGTCTAACTGTGTCTCCCTGAATTTAGCATTTTTAAATATCAAAGAAAAGGCTTGATCTTGCAGAGTAACAAAGATTTTCTTCCTGTAAATTGATGTTTTTGACGAAGCTGTTCACATCTCATGACAAGTAATATGGAAGCTGTTTATTGAAAAAACATCAATCTCAATCTAAATCTTAGCTAATATGTAAAGATTGTCTCATAAACAGTTGTGTGAAGCAGTTTTTGCAGTTTGTGCTTTGAAGTAGCCAGATTACAAATGTATATTGTGTGTGCCTGCATTTGTATGGCTTTGACCAATTGTCAGTGGACTCTAACCCTCCACGTTGGACGCTGGCACTATCAGCAGTGGAAGGATAAGCAGGATAAGGGAGTGTGTTTGATTTACAGCAATAAGAGATAGAATAATGTTTTTTATGTTGGAGAAAATCCCATGGGGTTCAAAATGGCATCAGAACAAGCGGGTTTTCAATGAAAAGCTAAATGTAACATATTCCTATTACAGCTACGTTTTAGTATGAACTCTGAGGGGACTTCACTCATTTAAATCTTTCTAATAATCACAAAGGTCCTTCTTTTCTTTCAGAAGTTATTTGATTTTGGTGTTGATACATCTAAGGTGTAGTTTCATGGCATGCATTGACAAGTACCAGAATAAGAACAATAATGTCTCTGGAGAAACTGGGAGACAAAGCTGTGACAGAAGGCAGGACATGTCAAGACACGGAAGAAAGAGTAAAAATACTGGTTTCCTCCTGGGGAAAAATACAGCACATGTCCCATCAGTTATTGTGGATTGTGACCAGTCATTATCAGTCAGTATGTGGTTACAAGATGGTAAATACACAGTACGTTCTAGATGGGTGTTGAGAAAGTAAATGTCTGATTTGTGTGTGTGTGTTATAAAAGTGTACACGGATTCACAGATTCTCTGAAACAGTGCATTTTTTAAATCTATTTGTTTATTTTTGATAACTTACAGAGATTACAAAAAAGGTAACAATTTCTAACTTTACAACACAGTAAAAACAGTATATACATGTTTAGCAAGTGCAGGGTTTTGCTTTGCAATTTTCAGCTTAGCAATAAATATTATGCTGTTGGTATTCACTCAGTTTAATTCCTTTTACAGTATAGTTCATCTATATAAACTCTTATATTTCATGGTAGACCAGCAAGGTCAGGGTTTTGTTCAATTGTGCCTTGTGACATGGAGATAGGTGGAGATTGGTTTAGTTGGCGTCGACAAAAGACTGGTAGAGGGACATGAGCTGGGCCTGAAGGTCCTGGGCATAGGGGTCCAACTTTCCTCTCAAGTCCTCAGCATAGGGAGTAACCATTTGCTTTACCAGATTGGCTCTCTGACTGAGCTCAACTTGGACCTTCTCAGTCATGGGGGCCACACTTTTTTGGAACTCCTGCAGATGCTGGTCAACTTTCTGCTTCAGGTCGTCAGTGTAGGGTCCCAGCTGGGCCTGGAGATCCTTCACACTCTGCTCCAGGTTGGTCTTCAGCTCCTCGCTCTTCTGCACCAGGGTGGTCCTCAGGGCCTCGGAGTCCAGGGAGTCGGCGTAGGGGGCCAGCTCCTGTTTGAGCTGCTCCACTCTTTGCTGGATCTGGGCCTTCATGTTCTCAGTGTAAGGTTCCAGCTTGTCCCTGACAGAGCTCAGCTCCTGGGTCAGCACATTTTTCAGCACATCAGCCTCCGTGGTGATCTTATTCATCATGTCATGGGCTGCGGGGGGAAGCTGCTCCTGCAGGGTGACTGCATACTCGCTGGCTAGGTCAGCACTTTCTGTCAGACGGTCACTAGAAGACAAAGTGATTGTCCTAACATCAGAGGTTTGTTTAACACCACACCAGTCATATGACATGTGCTCCCCAGAGACTCAGTGCTATTAATGTCACACATCTTACTTGATTTCCTGTCCAATCGGTGATTTCCTGATCATCTGGAGGGTGTCATCAGCTGTCTGTGTGGCCTTGGCAATGTAGTCCCAGAAAGCATCAGTCAGCACTTCCAGCTGTGGTTTGGGTGCATCAGCATAGAAGAGATTGGCATGGCAGCCTGTTGGATGGAAATAACAATGATGTGAGAATAGGGCAGATATCCAGTCTCACTGTTCATTTTCATTGCGATGGCCATTAGCTTTGACTTGAAAATCTTGCGACTTACCAGAGAGCACTGCAACAGCTAGTACAACAAACACCTTCATGACTGTGACCTGTTGAAAGATAATAATGTTGTATTTATCTCTTAAAGCTGTACTCAGAAAAGGTCAAAACAATTCTATTAGCCTTTTAAAGTTTTGGTTTTAGATTCAGTGCTATTCTCACCTGCTTTGGGCTTGTATCTCTCAGAGCTTAGTGTGCTTGTGAGTGTGTCGGTCTGGTCTTCCGTGTATATATACTGAAGTCAGATGACAGTTGAAGTATCTAGTTAAGAGCACAAAGTCCAGGAGTCCCTGCCATGCTGTCACTACAACTGTTTTCCTGTTTCTGCTGCTTCTCTGGGATATTATCACAGTGCTTCTGGATTTCAGATAGTCCTAGCAAAACATATTCAGCTCCTCAATTAATATTATATTAGTTCTCCACTGACCCCTATTTAGAAAGCAAAGTAAAGTAATTATAAAGTAATTAACTGTCCATGTACTACAAGTCTCTATATAATGATAATATACTCACCCTAGTGGACTTTGTCTTCAGGTAATGCAACAATAATAAAAAAACATTAAACTGGAAACACATTAACTGATTCTTTCCTTTTGATTTAGACGAAAACATAGTTAGTGTGGATTGTATTTAGATCTTTTTTTGTCGTTTATAATCAGTATTATTGATGTCTCCATTGTTCTTCTCATCACATTTTTCCAACGGGTTTGAAGAGAAAGCCCAAAGAACCTCATCTTTTAGTCTGTAGTGGAAGGGTTTTTGCATGCTGCTACCTGAATGCATAATTAGGGCAGCAAAGTTGAAAAAAAAATTTAAGTGACAACGATATCCATGTTCATCTGAGTTGTAAAATGTATAAGTTGTAATTTACAAGTGAATATAAAATTGTGCTGGGACACTTTCTTACAAAAGTCTTTAAGGACTCTACAAAATGTTCAACATCTTTTCCATTAAAATTGAAACATTTCAGTTTATTGCTTCATTCACTTGGGAGAAGCTTTACCTGTCTAAGAGCAAAAGGGGTCAAAACTCAAAGACAAAGACATTTGATTAAAATACAACTCTCTTATACTGGCTCATGACAATTGAACTATGATATGTCTGGTGTGAGACAGCACTTACTTTGTCCCTGAGAGGCTGACGGTGCCTGAATGTACTGACCTTTGGCCAGACACAGGATTGCTGAACATTGGATTGACACAGAAACTAGAACTATTAATTACCATGACGTGAGCTGGCAACATGTCGAGCTAAAAGAGACAGTAAAATATTGTCTGTGTAATCAAATCTGGACATCAAAGAAATTAAAGGCACAGATTATATCTGTCCTAGCACAGAATTGTATGTGGCTGTGTGATTACATATAGCCAAATGAGGGTAATTTGGGAATAGCTATGCTCCGTTGTTGCATTCTAATAGTGATTAAACATATGTATTTAGTAACTCATATCAGGTCAACAGTGCATCCACTATCTTGACTTTATATAAAAATATGCAGCTAGTGGATCATCAATAAGAAATTAAGCTGAACACAGTCATGCACCCAGCATGTTTGCATTTCCATATAAAATTAGGGGCTTATGCATATGTCTTGCATGAATTATCTGGCACAAGATGTCAGTGGGGTTAACAGGGTGAGGCAAAGTGACAGCAGGGCACTACCTCTTGGACTTTGGGATCATTATTGTCTGGCTGGCTATATAAGATGCCTAACCTCACCAGCTGAGCACAAGCACAATCAAGTGGATTTACAGATCGCTTGCAAACTCAGGTAAGAAGAGGGGAAAGAGAGGAAACTGTCGTCCTGTCAACTGCTTGGTGAAAACGTATTGGTGACTAACTAGTATTTTCTTCTCACTTGGGTCTAAGAGTCATGAAGGTCCTTGCTGTGCTCGTCCTGGCCGTTTTCACTGGTGAGCAAGCTGGAAAAACAGCAACTCTATTGCAAATGCAAATCTCAATTAATATAAATCAGACACCTGTCCTACATTGTTGAAATGTTTATGTTGTTCTTTTATCTACTAGGCTGCAATGCCAACCTCTTCTATGCTGATGCCCCAAAGCCACAAATGGAAGTGGTGACTGAGGCTTTCTGGGACTATGTTTCCAAAGCCACCCAGACAGCTGATGACACCCTTCAGTTGATCAAGAAGTCTCAGTTTGGACAGGATGTCAGGTAAGTCAGACAAGACCACATGACATGATAACAATTAAGAAAAACCATATAGAGTTCACTGACATGCAGACACTAAGCTTAAAATCACATTATCCTGCTTTTCCTCTCATCTCATCTTTTCAACTAGTGCCCGTCTGACAGAAAGTACTGACTTGGCCAGCAAGTATGCAGTCACCCTGCAGGAGCAGCTTCCCCCTACAGCCCAGGAACTGATCACCAAAGTCACCACTGAGGCTGATGTGTTGAGAGAGCGTGTGACCCAGGAGCTGAGCACAGCCAGGGAGAAGCTGGAGCCCTTCACCGAGAACATGAAGGCCCAGATCCAGCAAAGAGTGGAACAGCTCAAACAGGAGCTGGCCCCCTATGCTGACTCCCTGGACTCTGAGGCCCTGAGGACCACCCTGTTGCAGAGGAGTGAGGAGCTGAAGGCCAGCCTGGAGCAGAGTGTGCAGGACCTCCAGGCACAGCTGGGACCCTACACTGACGACCTGAAGCTGAAGGTTGACCAGCATCTGCAGGAATTCAAGGAGAGCATGGCCCCCGTCACCGAGAGAGTTCAGAGTGAGCTCGGGCAGAGAGCCCAGCAGGTGAAAGAATTGGCCGCTCCCTACGTTGATGACCTGAGAGATAAGCTGGACCCCTATGCCCAGGACCTCCAGGCTCGTCTCACCTCTCTCTATGAGTCCTTTGTTAAAACCAATTAAGTCAACCTCCAGCTTGAAATGAACCAAAAACCTACATTTAATTTACCAGAAGTGCTCGATCGCTGATCTCTGGATCATGCCCATGTCAGTGCAACAACCGAATTTACAATGTTTCAAAAATCTTTGATGTCATCAGATATATTTACATTGTCAAAAAAGTTGATACATAACAACTATGTGTTGATCTGTGACCACACACTGTTTAATCTTCCTATATTATGGAAAGTAAAGTAAAAGCAAAACCATCTTGAGAGTCTGATGTGTTTCTTTAAAAAAATGTTTAAAGTGTCTTGTTGAAGTTTTCTTACAGCTCTAAACATCAAATGAATTACAGAATTTCTTCAAAATCTTTATAAAAGATAAACCAAAAATCTAAAACATCACCTACATGCATCTCAATGTCAATGCATGTCAATGCAGACAGAAAACTGTTTATCAGCATATTTGAACAAGAAAATGCATGATACTCTGAAATAGTGCTTATTATTGAATACATTATACACTGATACATTAACTCAAATGACACATGAATAGAACATTTTGTAGTGATTCCAATAGATCAAATAAAAAGTGGAAGTAAGTGTATAACACATTAGAATTAGAATCAGTATACAAATCAAGGTTTCCAGATTAGGTGCCAATTGTTAGAGCTTCCATATGAAGTGACCGGTGGACCCATCTTTCGTAAATCTCTGATGTGTATGACTTAGTATTTTCTTGACTAATCAGTAACTGAATTATGTGATGCCGTCATGCCACGACCTAAAGAGCTCTTAGTTGTGCTGATGTGCCTGGCCATGGATTTTTCAAGATCCAAAAAATATTCTATAGAAATCATTCAACAGTCATTAAAATGATCTACCAGTGGCAAATATTTCAAACAGCCGCTGGTTCATCCAGGATCAGGCTGCCCAAGTAAATCAGCCAATGGGTTGACTGTGTCATGCACAATTAAGATTCTAAGAGCTGATATTTAAATGTAAGGATGTACAGCTAAGTCTTGCAGCTTTGGAGGCCATAGATAAATGTGTCTACAATCAGAACAAGTTTGCATTTGATCCGCGAGAAGAAAGACTTTTTCATCCGAAAAAAAAAAACATTGTAGCGATACTAGAGTTGGAAATTAAGGCTTTTGGAAAACGTACTCTGGACAGACGTCTCTAAAGATATACTCAGTAAGTCATATCCCCAACTGTGATCGTATACAAAGAAGAGTGGTCCAATAACCTGAACTGTTGCTTAACTTAGTAAGTAAGTAACTGGAGCATTGGCTCAGTGACTTGGTTTATTGGTCTGATAGGTGAAACTATGAATTCTACATCTTATCAAGAGCGCCTGAAGGCAATGTGAGGCCACAGTGAAAGCACAAAATAACAGCTTAAAAAAGAAGAAATCAAGTGGGCACTAGATTAATATAGTTTTAAAAGTCAATCATAAGCTTAGTCTTTCAAAGACATTAAAAATTTACCTTACATCATTTTTAAAAAAGGGATATAATCACTGTTTTTTTGTTCTTAACAAAAATGCTTTAAATTTATCATAATGTATCATTACATCACAAATATATTTGTGTAAGGTGTGTAAATATGAACAAAGAACTCACATTAACACACACAAAAATGTTGTGTGTTGTTCGGTATCTGCTTGCAAGAGCCCCTCCCTCAACACACCCCTGTAGGACTTGTTGTGGGTACTGGAACTGGGCATGTTCGAGTTTGTCTGTGCAAGTTTGGAAGTTCAAAAACATATCCTGCTTTTACTTTGTTTTTTTCATTCATTTTGTGCCTTCATCCCTGCAGTCAGATTGCTCCCACGCTGCCTTATCCAGTGGCAAACAACATTCCTTTGTTCTGTCCCCAGCTGCCCCAGGCTCTGCACATCATTAACCCTCCACCCACACACACACACACACACACACACACAGCTCTGGTTTCTCATTAAGACTGTTGATGGGGGTAGATACATTCTGTATATGAATACTTCATAGTTTACAGTTGTAAACTACTCGTGTTATTTAATTTATTTTTTGTTTTTGGGGCACATTTTTCTACTCACAACGTTTAATTGCAATTATTACAACTATTATACTGTTGCACCTACAACTGTTAAAACATAATACAATGGGGGTTAAGAACTAATAATAAATCAATTCACTTGAGATTAATTACAATAAATGAATGACCAAAAAAGTTGTTACACACTTACTTTAAATCTGTTCACTCCTCTTCACTTGTTGTAAATGTGACTGAATCTTTGCTCTTTAATTTGCTCAGATAAATGTATACCAGAGAAGGTGATTTGCTAAATTATGTGATCACTCAAGTTACATTTCCTAGTTCTCGATGCTCGGTTTTTTCTGAGATGGATCAGCTAATTCTAACCACCCCTGCTCCAGTAACTTTAAAGTTCTGTTCAATGTAAAAGTGCTGGGAAAGTGATCGACCAATCACTTTGGTAAACCCCCTTACTCCTTTGTAAAGTTAGAGATTGACATCACTTTTATGTCTCTATGGTAAACATGGAGCTGCTGCAAAGAGATGTTTTACTCAGCATGGAGTCACACTTACACTGTGTGACTTCGTGTCTCTTTTCTTGATGGTGAAGGTTTGACTGCTGCAGGCATTTATCGTGCTTGTTGCGGTGACAGACTCAACGGGGCTCCCACATATTTGACTCTTTTCACATCAATCAGCTGAAACCATTTTGACAGATGATAGTCTTGAAAGAGAGTTTTTTTTTTTTGCCATTTTTTGTCTTTATTTTGCAGTCTAAAAAGAAAGAACAGAGTCAAGAAACAACGGCAGAGAGAAGGGGAGGTTATGATATGATATGCCACACAGTACTCCCAGCTGGGAATCAAAGGTTATGTGCGTCTGAACGGCTTTTAGCCCACAGCCCTACACAGTAACCTCACTGACTCATCTGAACAGATGACTGTCTGTTCAAGGAGTGAGATCATATCAACATAAAACCAAATTCCTGGGGTTACTTTTGTTCAACCCAGCCAGATTCAGATTTTTCACTGTATTACCTCAGAGTTTATCTCAACTCTCTCGCTTTCACTTCCCGTTCTGTTTCTTTTTCCTGAAGGCCAAGAAAAGTAAGGGAAAACATTAAATCTTATGTACTGTGGCCTGTAGCCTTGTTGTGTGCGTGTTTGTATAAAACAGACACAATATAGCTAGTTTTCATTTGTGTACTCCACGTTGGTGTTCATCGTAGTGGTAGAGGAAGAAGAATGTTTCACACGACAGATTAAAAATGTTCCTGAAACTGGAAATGTGCAAAAACAAAGCAGTGCATGACAATACTCAAGAAGAATGATAGTATTAAACTGCTGATCATGATATGCTGCTGTAATTGAACTGGACTGGACTGGTTATCAAGCTGTATCTCATTATGTGATGAACCTATTTTAGTGATACATATGAATTACTTGCTGTCTTGGAATACAGAGATCAAAGGGCTTCTTTTTTTTTTTAAAGAAGCAGACTGACCTGTAGCCAGAACTCTTTGCATCACCACCAGTTTTGTGTCATCGTTCCAGATTTTTAAGGAGTGCAAAGAATTTCATTGATTATAATACAATTGGATAAACTGACGTTGTTGGGTTATCATATAGGTTATCATACAAATATGTTATCATGTTCTCACACTACTTACCTGAACAAGCCAACCCATTTAAACTTTGTCCCTGTGTTAAAATAAAATGATAGTACAGTCAAGTCTTCAGGGATGACAACAAAGAAGTCAAGTCCCAAAGAGCAAAGGTATTTACACATGGGCAGTGATAGAGTTAGAGTTGCATTATAACAAAAAAAATTGACTTTTTCTTTCTTTTTTTCTTAAAGGAACAGCAAAACAAACAAGAAATTCCATGATCTACAGCCAAGCCCTTCACTCTTTTTCTGACTTACAAGAAAATATTGTATTTATTGATTTGATGTTTTGGTTTTACACAAATCCTACCACTAGAAGTTCCAATACATAGCATGTGATGTATTAGATAAGTAATAGAATGTTTCTCTTGTAAAAAAAAAAAAAAATACATGTTTGTGATTAATGCCAGATTTTTGGTTGATTTTTTTTTAAAAATAAAAACAACAAATAATCTTTTAAAGCCTTAATCACAGCAGTTAAACAATGGGCCTTACTGATCGAGAGACCAATAATCCAAAACTAAACCAAAAAACTAGACTAAGAAAAAAAATCGATAAGGTTCATGACAATTAAAGTTTGCAACTGAACAATTATTTGCTGCTTGACAAGTTGTGATAAATATTTTCTTTTAACATTAAAACTTTCTTTTACTTTTCTATAAATTTCTTGAAAATTAGGAACACCTTCACCATTATGTGGATTAGACTGAACTTTTTTTCTCTGTGGCTCCTAATCTACTTATTTACTTCTTCAGTGTCCTCACATCATTCTTAGCATTGTTTGATTTAAATCCCTCTTTTGTACGTGGGCTTATCGTACCCAACCTGTCCACAAGCTTGAACGTGCCCATCTGGTTGTGCAGAGATATTTGTTCTTCACTCATTTACTGGATATTTGAAGCTTTGTCCAAATGCACAGCACAGATGTTCCTGCATAGAAATGCAATCAGACACCTATACAATCAGCAAATCACACATGCTACCATGTGCACCAGATTCCCATGCAAATGTGCCATGTGTTTGGGTGTTGCAGGTCTTTCTGGGTTGTATAGCTGTGGTGTCAATGGTAAATGTTGGCAGGCCATTTACATTTAAATGTACATGTGAAAAGCTGTTTTACATCCTGCTGCCACTGGAATTGTATTCGGGAGTGACTACATGGTTGACAATGATCAAAGAAAAACCTGCTAAGTTGTGATCAATGGACACAAACTCGCCATGAGCAGTGGGGGAGAATTCAAACCAGTGATAAATGACTATAACACTAAGAGGGGGAAAAAAGGGGAGAAAAACAATGAAAACAAAAACAACATCAGGAAAAAATTTATTAAATATAATATATACATATAAATATATATATAATTAGTTTTATTTTCCTATTGTAACGCTTATTGAGCTCTGCATATAATAATATGATAAATAAAAACCTGATTCATACCATCTTTATTTGACTGTAGCAACAGCCAGCTGAAAAAACATGCTCCACTGTTATAATTTAGCAATTACTGAGATAAGAGATTAAAATGCAGCTCAATTCTTGATAATTATACAAGTATTGTATTATATGATAATACCAAAAAAGGGGCGTTGAGTACATTTTAATGTTCACAATGAAAATGCATATTATGCCGGTAAACTTTACCCATTACCTATGAGAAAACAACGACACGTTTTGAAATTACTCCGGGAAAATACTGTGAAGAAAAAAAAAACCTCTGCTTGATTGGGTGAGTGGTTTATATTTACAAAAGGATTGTCAGCCAAGCGGGAAAACCCGTGACTACGAAATAACGGAAAAAAGTTTTAATCATCACATTGGTCGAGAAACTTTCACCTTGTTTTTTTGTTTTTGTTTTTTTTTCGTGTCAACCAGAGTGCTCAGTCATCTGTCCCAGCGCCAAACGATGAGAACTTCGGACGCAGCGTTGGTGTCAGGTGATTCTGTGCAGACAAATCAGCATCACCACGTGAACGCGCGCGAGAGAAACCCCCCCCCCCACCCTCCAACGCGCGGAGCAGCAGCAGCCTCCTGAGACTATAAAAGCCCTCAGTCACAGTCCCTGGAGCACGAAGGAAGCTCAGACTCACAGGTGAGTGGTAGGGCAGAGAAACGAGCTCCAAATTATTACCAGCTCTTAGAATTTAAATGTCTGTCATTAGTGAATACAATTTTTGTGTTTACAGAGTTTTTGTTAACAACATGCTTGATAGTCATATTGTGAAACACAGGCAAGGTTGCTCTCTTGTAAAATTCAGCAGCATCTGTTTGCATTATATTTCCAGTGGTATCTATCTGCCCAACAACCAGTGGTATCTATCTGCCCAACAACCATGAAGGCTGTAGCTCTGATCCTTGCTCTGGCAGTCATCACTGGTAAGTGTTTCGCTAATTTACCTTCAAACAACATCTTGCTTTGTGTTTGAGTTTTTTTTTAAAAATGTATCCATGCTTTGCACATGTGTCCATTGTAGGCTGCAATGCCCGTGCTGTGCGCCAGGCTGATACCTCTCTCGCCCGCTTGGAGAGCAGTGTGGATCATTTCTGGCAATACATCTCTGAGCTGAACCAAAAAGCCAATGGGATGGTGGAGACCATCAAGGCCTCTCAGCTCAACAGAGAGCTTGAGTAAGTGCCCAGTTTCATTCCCTTGCCCTCATTTTGAATAAATAGCATTGAATCCACTCATTACTTTCCCCAGTCCATCTGCAACGTTCTCCCCCTGCTGTGTTCTAACCTAAGTATTCTTAAGTGTGATCATCTGTTTCTTCTACTTCTAGCACTCTGATCTCTGACACCATGGCAGAGCTGACCGCATACAGACAGGATATCAACAGCAAGCTGGCCCCCTTTACTGTAAGCTCCACTGATCAGCTGGCTGAGGACCTAGAGCTTCTGGCTAACAAACTCCAGAAGGACATGACTGATGCCAAGGAGCGCAGCACTGAATATCTGGGTGAGCTCAAGACCATGGTGGAGCAGAACGCCGATGATGTCCGCAACCGCGTCAATACCTACACCAACAAACTAAGAAAGCGCCTGACCAAGGACACCCAGGAGATCCACGAGTAAGTCATGTCAAGGCTGTCAGATTTTAGATCTGTTTTGGCTGTTATTGTTTATGTGAAACCTAAATTTCTTTGTCCTCTTCCAATTCAAGCACTGTGACCACCTACCTGGGTGAGCTCCAGTCCCGCTCCTCTCAGAACCTTGGTGCCGTAAAGGAACAAGTTGTGCCCTACGTCCAGCAAGCCAGTGACACTGCCACCCAGAAGCTGAGCGACATCTCTTCAATCCTGGAGACCCAGGCTGACACCATCAAGACCGAGCTGGAGAGCCGCATGAAGGAGCTGCGCACCTCCATGGACAGCAGGCTGGACGAGATAACAGACCTGTTGTCCCCAATTGCCACCAAGATCCGTGAGCACTTTGAGGAAGTCGTGGACAAGGTCAAGACTTCAACTGCCTAAAGAAAGACTGAGGGTTTCTTAGGGGTTGTAGATGGTAGTACAAGGAGGAGTGTGTAAACACTGATATGTGGTAGAGAAGAGGAAACTGAGAGTTACTGATGTACATTTGGTGTTCCTGTGTTCAGGATAAAGGGGGTGACTACAGGGAAGAAGATGTAAAGAAACATCTCTTACATAATATTCAGCAGAAGGGGTCATAAATTCGACATAGTCGCCCCATCTTCTTCTCTGGTCTTCCTTTGATCACTGAACACAAGCACCGCAGTCAATAACATTTCTATATTTCACATGCAAGAGACAGTCATTTGTAATAGGCTTCGCTTTTCTACTTTGAATTGTTTTGCAAGTTTTCTACAGTTTGCTGCTGGGTTTGAGTTTGAGGCGGGGATTTCAGCTCGTCTCATCCTTAAATGCATAAAAAACAATTGTCTTTTTTTTTCAATAAATGCACTGACTGATGTTTGTCAAATCTTGGAGTTGCATACAGATGTGTCAGCTCGTTTGTTGAGGAGGTGATATCAAACCTCTAAAAACAACCTGTATGGTCTGTCAGACCACGTTGTTCTTCACAAAAATGGAATAAAAACTGACTTGATACATATTAGATTATCACTGAGTCCTCCATTATTCACGTGTTCCACATTTTGTATGCCCACCATGCTGCTCCATATAAGTGCACTGCCTGTGACTGCAGTGTACTCAACAGGGCTGAGTGAATAAAGAACCTAGAAAAGATACTTCCTTTCCACTATTTGTTTCTCTTATCAAACATTCAAGAGCAATCCATTATTTAAGATAAGTTCCAGTTACGTTTTGTCAACGATCCATCATCGTGCTTCATGCAGTGCTGTATAAAGTCAGAAAAAAATCAGTTTTAAATGTATTTACTAGATATACAGAGACAATCTAACTGAGCAACTCCTCTCTTACAATCTGCAGTAATTGCATTAAGCTGACTGCATCAAGATAATCATAGTATGTAATAGCATTCATAAAGCAGCTGTGCCATGGTTTGGTTAGGTTAGGTTAAGGTTGTGTTCTCACAGTAGGAATTGATCCAAGTTCTGACAGCCAGTCAGAAGCGTCTGTATGTCATATACTTCTCTGTTTTCCACTCTCCTCTTATAGTACAACAGCATGCTGATTAAGTTGCTTATCTGAAAACTAAACTGCCCATCTCTGAAGCAGGAAGGGTGAAAAGTTTCTGTCTCTACATGTCCAGTTTCATGACTGAAAGCTGACATTTCCCTGCACTTCACCTCTTGCCCAGTGTTAACAGGCAGAGTCTTGAGACCATCTACCACCGTGCAAATTTGAAGGATCAATGGATCTGGCTAAATTGAACGATTACAACACAGAAGTTGTCCTTTTGACTCTCATTGTACCTGTTTTCCTCCCCAACCGTCTTTATTCACTCCTATTTCACAGCCACCCCCACATCCCTCAGTGCTCTGCTTCTCTTGTCCAGACTTGTTAAGATCTACTTCCAGATTCCTTTCTCTTGATCCCAGCAGGTATCTGGGAACATTGTGTGCCATGGATTGAATTCTTTACAGCTCAACCTGTATCTTGACTTGGATCACACTGTAATACATTTGTGTATTGTGTACATAGTAGAACAGTCAGTAAGAGACATTAGCAGATGTACAGGTTTATAGACAGTAGCCATGTTCATATTTTTATTTGGAAGCATTTTTGTTATTGACATTAGAAACCTGATGCATGTCATACCCGTTTCTACACTGGTACTTGTTAAATCAAGGGGAAAAACATTGATCAGTTGTCTAGTTATCTTACAAGACTTATAGCTCCATCAGTCCCTTCAGTGGTGCCACATGCAAAAGATTTAAGCAAAATTGGGAGTTCTACCTGCTGTGTCTGACAGACAATAAAATGCTGATGAAACACAGCCAGATTTTCCCTTTAAAGTTCAGAGCAGAGGCCAGCAGAGGACACCATTTGTCCCCTGTGCATCTTCCCTCTGCTGACCCCTCCACTTGAATCCAGGGTGCACAAAGATGCAGCTGTGTTTTCTTTATAAGAAGATTTGCCTCATAAAGAAAAAAAAAGATTACATAAACTAAGCTTTGGGAACAAAACAGACATTTTATGGATGAGGAATCACTTTAGGTGCATGCAGAATAAAGATGATTGGAGTTCAAATATCTAAAAGCTTTGTACATGATGAGGATGAATGTGATGTGACTGATTCCTGTAGAATTCTTTGAAGAAAGGGACCAATGTAGCCAGGGGTCCATGTTCAAAATATATCAGTAGTTTGAGTCTAAATCGAGTCTGCTGTTACCCCTAAGCAACTGTATGAGAAAGAAGGAGAAAGTGCTTCTAAAATAATCTTAAAAACCATCTTTAGGTATAGAGAAGGTGAGAGTAAGCAGTTCATCTTCTCCACAAAACCACCACATTTAATTCTGAAGAAAACATGTTTACAGCGTCTATCTGTGTTAAAGGGCACAGAGTGTAAAGTGAAAGAATGACTAACTCTGTGACCAGGTGTTTATCCCCTATGAAATCACTCCTTTCAGAAATGGGTGTTCATAATTAAGTGAAACTCCAACAGTACACTGCCAGTTGTGTGCAAGGATTATTCATGGTAAAAACAGGAAAACCACAAGAATCCTGCAAATTCAGCACTTCTGCTCCGTCTGTTAATACAGTGTGTCTGCACAGTGAGCACTGCCCAGCAACAACAACCAAAAAAAAAAAAGAAATTCCAGAGAATTAGCAGGTGCTTGCTAGCCCATGACTGCTAGTAACCCCTCCAAAAACACCCCTGCAGAGATTTTACCTTCTTTTACAACTCACATCCTTTCCTTCCTCTTTAGAGCTGGCACACAACATCAGTCACCACAGGGGCCTTGGCTAAATACAAAAAACAGCCTTTTTGTTAAGCTTGTTATTGCAAATTGGGAGCACACCAGACACGCACTTTCACACCCTACGCCTCCTGCAATTATTCACAAGGAGCTTGTATGCACGCAAGCTCAAGCTCATACATAAACCCACGGGCTACTTCATTACAAAAGAGATGGAGATTTAAGCTCTCAGGATAAAGTGTGAATGCTCAGGGATGTGATGGCTCTTTTAACTTAATTAGGCCGTTCAACACAGCAAAAGTACCTCATCTAGGTCCAAGTCATCAGCAACAAATGGCCTTTTGGCCTTTTGCAACAGTCAGCTTGGTGTGAAAATAGATATGTTAAGCAGCGATAAGGTTTTTCAGAAGTCAGATGCAGACTTCCTGACCTCTAACTCATGTCACACTTGTATTGAGGGGTTACTGCAGCACATCCAACTGTACTGTTTTTCTGTTTGCGAGTTAACTGGCAGGATGAATCAAATACGGTTTGGACTCAGTCACTTCCCTTTTTAAGAAGGGGAAGGTCTGCGCGAAACAGACATCAAATGTTGCAATGACACCCTAAGTAAAGATGGAAATGGAAAAACACCAAACCAAAGAAGCAGTGTGTGCTTTTGTGAACAAGATGTCATTGACTTATGACCCTAAAACTGTAGGGATTGCAGAAATTAAAATGCACTCTTCAGAGATTTTTGTGCATTTATTTAGGCCAGTCCATTTAATGGAGGGTCTCTGACCTCATTAAGGCTAGACAGGTAGGAAAGGAAAGGATCAGGCCCGTAGTTTTTATACTGTCTTGAGTCCTTGCCTTGGTTACCATGGTTTTAGACTTTAAGTTAGAGAGACAAGGAAAACTGGAGCCATTGATCCTGATACAGTGATTTTCAGTTATCTTGACTTAACACACATAAACTGTCCCAAGAGGCTTATTTTGATGAATAGTATGTTTTAGGATATCAGAGATAGTTGTTAATCAGCAAAGAGAGTTTGTTTGTAATGCTTGTTGTAAAAATATCAGGGGAAATGTTACACAATTGCTTATCATGTAAAACTCTTTGAACGTTTTATATGTCTGATTAAGATGTGATCATTTACATACAAAAACAGTTCTCGTTTTGATAGTTTGAATATATTTTGTTGCTAAGAAGTTTCTTCTTTCAATAAAGTAAAGTTTTAATGCAGGATTTTACTTTGTCCTATAGGCCCTCAGTTATACCTTCATTGAAATAAATGATCTGCAATGAATCAAATTAAGTTAATATTTCTAAAATAATACTTTTACAGTCATTTTGCATCATGTAAAGAGTGTGCATCATATCCACAAACAGTCCCAGCAGGCTAGGTGCCTAATCACGTCCTGTAGAAGTATAAGTACTGAAATTATTAGTGGTCACATGTGAAGTATAGCAGCGCTGGACTCGGAGTGACAGAGCCCTCGCAGGGCCTCCGTCAGACCGAGCCCCGATTATCTGACCCAGTTATTTCATCCCGCTATGTCATCTTAAAATCTTGGACATACATTGCGTTTATGTGAGTAGAGTGGAAAAGTAAAAATTAGGAACATAGATTATTTGTAAACTACAGAGTATGAATACATACATTTTAAGAATATAGCCAATTATAACAGAAATCCTGCTTCTTAACCTCAAAACCCAGTAAAGCCACTATCTCTTACTGTGTATCTGTGTATCTGTTTGACAGGGTCAATTCTTGGCTAAGGCTTCAGGTCCAAAGGAGATTCCAAATAGTTAATGTCTATGAATCTATGGACTTTGTTCTTCTACATCCCATCCTATCTTATTTGTTCACATTACAGTTACGGAGGGAATAGAGCAGAATTGTAAGAAACCATTTTTCTCTGTTACCTCCATTAACTGATATGTGAATCAGACACAACACAGTGCTGAGCGGGACTTCAGGTTGCGTTGCGTTGAGGTAAGACTTCAATCTGTCTTTCTTTTTTCTTTTTGCAGTGGTTTTCTTCCATTGAAGCATCCGTGAGCTTTGTTTAATGTAAGAAGATCGGCACTAATCAATAAAGGGGGCAGTGACACCTCAAGGACATCGCGCGTTATAGTTGACCAAGTCTGGCGTTTTGCGTCACACTTCCTAAAATAGGGCAAGCCTATAAAAAGGAGCGAACACATTGATGTTCAGAGACACTCGAATTTTTTTTCTCCTCTGCGACGGAAAACAGGTATGTTTTTTCATTTCATCACTTCAAAAAACAGAAAAGAGCTGATTTTGTCACTTTATTAACTGACGCAGAAAAGCCTAATAAGAGAGCTTAAAACATTTTACAAGTAGCCTTTTGTGATATTTTTATTGGAAAACATGCTCACCCAATTCATTTTGTAGATATAATTATGGCACGCTAAGAGCAAGCAAACACGCGCAAACACAACAGTGAAATCAAATCATATATAAGCTTTTAATGGTTAATTGTTGGCTAAATAAAAAATGGGTGGGGCTTGAATTGAACGGGAGCTGTTTACCTGCCGTGGTGCTGACACGCGGGAGTTGCAATTTCTAAACAAGAAAAAAACTTTTGCTGCCGTTTCCATTTTGATCATCATGTTGCCCTGAAAGCGGTTAAGAGCACGACAGATATCGAATTGGACTTTTTCTTCCTCCTCAGTGATACACAGACAAGATGAGGCTGTACCTTGCAGTTGCCGTGCTGATGCTGGCTTTTGTTGCATACACAGGTAGGTCTTGTATTTATCGCGCCTTTCAGAACTTCCCGTCGTCGCCCTGTATGTGACATCTTGAGTAAATTCTATGTTGTTCTGACCGGCAGAGGCGCAGGAGGAGGCCGTTGATGACAAGTTCAGTCAGTTCGGCCAGCAACTCGGTGACTTCGGAAAGAGCCTGGCTGAGAAGGCCAAGACTACCTTTCAGGACATTCAAGACAGCGAATTTGCGGTGACCACCAGGTAGGAAATAAGCAAATGAACACAATCTCGCCACTTATACTGTGGTGCAGGCCTATAACTCAAGATCATTGTCATATCCTTCACAGGAACTGGTTCTCAGATCAATTTGAAAAGATGAAATCCAAGTTTGGGGATCAATCTTAAGACTGCTAGATTGGTTCCTGTCTCCAGCCTGCTAATGCCCTCCCTCCACGTCAGCCTCTCTGCCTGCTGACCTCTGACTGCACAGTGACCAGACTCAACGGTTACATTGCCTCTTTGTAAAGAGTTATTTTGACTGTAATCTCTTTGGGGCAAAATGTCAAAAAAAGTGCAATAAAAAAATTCAAAATGTTTTTGAAATAAATTCTCTGTTGTTATTTTTTTCTCATTGCAAATAAAACAAGAATTTATGTACAAAACTGAAGCGTCTTTGAGGCGTCTGTCTGATGAGCTTGATATAAGCAAATGAGAGTAGAAACAACACTCCACTTGGATGCCTAATAGCTGTCCTTTTCCCTCTGTCGTGCTTACATGCTGGTATATCAAATGACACTTTGCTCTGCACATAGAACCAAACTGAATAGAGTTATCAAAATAAATCACAAAATTTTAAATATCAATTCTACTTCCAATATTTCTAAAAGTTTCTATCTGATGAAAACAAATTATCAGTTCTGGTCTTTTAAAGTACGGGCCTTCATCTTAGAAATAATTTGAATTAATGTCCTTATACCCTTAAAACATATCTTCTCTTATTTCTAAACACAGTTTGTTTAAACATCATGCAGAGTGTCAGCCCAACCAAAATCTTTAATGCAAAAGTTCAGATTTATGGCATACGTATGTTGCTTTGCACTTTTATTGTGGCCAACACCATGCTACAGTGGTGATCACTCTCCCTGCCCAGTAACAAGGTTCCTGCTTCAAAACGGGCGACCTGTCCAAGCTCCAGGGTCAGCAATCAGCTGGAGAAGCCAGCTTAAACAGGATGAAATGAGTAGAGCAGATCAAATTCCACCAGAGGTCAGAAATAACCAAAATAATTGCAATAGATGGGTACATTGTAATTAATCCAATCTACAAAAATGTACTCATATAGCTGAAATATCAACGGGAAAAAAAATAGAATAATTCTCAAATGTGTGCCTCCTCTAGTTATATCAGCATTATACCTTATGTGCATGTAAATGTGCTTTATGGCACTAAAACACGAATCAGAGTTTGGGCCCTCATACAAATCAGAATTAAGTGCACACCATTTATTGTTTAAGGACTTTTTTCATTTGGGGCAGGATTATATATATATATATGTAGATATATTATATAGAAGGCCATTCCAACATAAGATTTCCAGATGTGCTTGAAAACTTATGAATACTGTGAAGAACTGTGGTAGGTCCAGATATATACTTTCCCAAATCAATAATTTATACCAGAGTCCACATCAACTGAATTAACCAAACATTTGGGGTCTTTTATCAAAGAATAGCAACATCTAATAGAGAGTAGTTTATTTTGTTTTAATCACAAGTATCAAAGGGCAAGTGCCAACATGGCTGCTTTTGGTATTTCACAACCTCTGGGATAAGGTCACTGTTTATGATGAGTTAATAATCCACCAGTTGTTCCAGTTCAATGAAATCTGTTTCACTGAAGAGTACAGTGACAGAGGTCAGTGGCAAGTTCATAAAGATGGCAACTTTTCGTTGGATTGCACTGAGCTGTCTGGGCTAAGATTACTTAGAGATCACTTTCACTTTGAGACAAAGATTTCAAGTAACCCACTTTGAGTTACTAGAAATATTGGTCAGCAACATCGGCGTGTCTGAACACGAGGAGAAATGGAGCATTTAAAGAGAAGTTTGAGGTTCAACCATTCTAAGAAAATCTTGGTCCAGTTTTGGTTTCCAACTACATGTTATGTTGTAAAGAAATCTAATCTCAGCATAGAGTCATTTCCACAGGGAACAAATAGCGTGAAAAGTTGCTAACTTCTGACAAGATCAAATTGATTTTGTGGTGGACTCTGCCCACTGAAATGCTTTGCTCAACTGAAAATATTTATCTATTTGAACCCTGTCTTTACCAAAACCTCTATCACTACTTTGAGACTTTGACTGATCTGTACACATTAGGCACCCAACAACTGGGTTGAGATGTCTAAACCAAAGGGCGCCTGGACAGTTATTGAACCCAGATACTGTTGAAATGATATCAATAGTTCAGGACCTGCAGATGCAAAAAGAAAAAAATCCCTTTACTTGTACTGGCATTTATATTGCAATAGATCCAATATTTAAAACAAACCAATGAAACTATCTTCAATAAAGGTAGATGTTTCCCAAAGTTGCATGTCTTTTAAATCTGAGAGCAGTCAAAGCCGAAAACATGTAAGCTAGTCCAAATATTTTTTCGTTTTATTTGCATGTGTTTTTCTTCTTCTTTTTTTTTTTTTTTTTTTTAAAAACACTGTTGTCTGAAAAAGAGATAAAGATTTTGGATCTGTTCTTTGTGCAAAAAACAACAGGTTTAGAGCTGTTGTTTTGCAGTCACTCTGTGGTTTGGCAATAAAACATCAGAGCAATGGAAAAACAAGGAGATTAATGATCATCCTATCAAGACCAGTGAACACACAAATAAAATGGCCTGATAACTCTTGACTCAGTCAACTTCTGTTGACCAGAGCCAGAGCCAGAGCCAGAGCCAGAGCCAGAGCCAGAGCCAGAGCCAGAGGAAATGGTAAATAAAAAGGAAAAAAAAGGGAAAATTTATGTTTTTTATTGTCTTTATGTTTTTGATGTTATTACACAATATAGAAGTCTGTCACTTTAATGAATACATCTTCATTGTTAAAAAGAAGGACAAAATAACAACATATATATTAACACGATGTGCTAAGGATGTGATAGGTGGTTGTTTGGCATGTATTTTGAACAGCTGCATTTACAAACCCTTTTATGAAAAACAAGCTGCTCATGGTTGTGTTTCTTCTTTTTTTGACAGATGCATATTAAGGCACTTGTGTTTGTTCTCATCTTACTAATGCAAGGTATAGCTAACTATTCTGCATATCCAGGAACGGTATTTACTTTACTTAACTGACAAGCAACACTTTCTGCAGCATGCTTGCCAGCTTTGGCACAGACAGCTGCTCCAGAACAACCTGACTCTCCAGGAGTACTACAGAGGCTAGCAGATAGGGCCAGGTATTTGAAAGCAGCTCATTCATAAATCCATTTTGGATCTCTGTGTAAATTATTTCTACTCACAAGCATTGGTATCAGAATGTGTTTTTGTGTAAACTGTAATATCTATTAGTTTGCATCTCAGTGTGTTTTTTGTCTATGTGTATGTATAATACTCTATATACTCATCTCTATGCTTAGGCAAGCCAGAGCTAAAATCCAGGCTATTAGGGACACAGCGCTCGGCTTTGCTGGTGCTTACTATGAAGACCACCTCCAACCAGTGACCGGCGGCTATGTTGAGTGGGCTTCTAATGTTACAAGTGCCCTGTGGGAGAAGATTCAGACAACCATTGCCATCGAAAGGGCGCCGAGCAAGTAGTCCAGCTCACCAAGCCCTTCAGAATTGAAGATAAACTTACAGTAAACTTACAATAAAATAACCTACCATAACTTGCTGCACTCATCATTTATCAATGTTTGTCAGTAGGCTTTGCTGATCATGAACAATAAAGACAGAATCGAACAAATGCTCCATGAAACGCCTCTGGTTGCCCCTGAAGTAGATCTGATTATGGGCCTAGATTTTTGGAAACAAAGGAGAATCAGGAAATCAGGAAAAGTGGTTGTGTGTACTGTTCTGTAGAAACATAGATTCACAGACATTTTTCCAAAGCATTACTTTTTTTCTGAATCTTGCAGGGATTACTTTTATCAGAGAAACAAATAGATTGCAATATATATATATATATATATATATATATATATATATATATATATATATATATATATATATATATATATATATATAGTACTGAGAAATTTATAAGTGTGGTCCTTGGTGGGATCATTAAGTCTCATCAAAAGTTCAGAGTCACAAAAAGAAGTGAGAGATAGGAAACAAAAAGGCAGAAAAGCAGAAAACATTATGAAAGCAAGTATTTATCATCTTTCATTCAGCGTGTCTAAGGTTATGAGGTAGAAAGGTGAAGCCTCAGGGTTTTATGCAACTGGTCTAGACAGTACAGGGATGATTGAACATTTGACTCCAATCTCCATGCTGTGAAAGAAATGCTGATGAGAAAGACACAACACCATGTTCGATCAAAGCAGGAGCATATTCAAAGTTTGCTTTTTTTCTGGGCCATATATGATGTAACTGGTACAACATACGTGCACTACGACATTTTGCAAACACACAACTTCATTTTGCAAACACACAACTTCTGCATTATCAGGAGAACTCTGAGTGCATCTTGCCATGAATACAGATAAACTTACATGTCAGGCACATTGCACAATCTCATATTTCCACATGTACACAAATGGTAATGTACACTGAACTTTGTTAAGGTGAAAGTATGTGTGTGTGTGTGTGTGTGTGCGTGTGTGTGTGTGTGTGTGTGTGTGTGTGTGTGTGGGTGTGTGTGTGTGTGTGTGTGTGTGTGTGTGTGTGTATGCAAGCATGTGTGTATAGATGTGTGTATGGTCATCAGATGACGTTTGTTTGCAGTCCCCCCCTATATCATCTTGTCCAGATGTGAGCTCTAGGTTACAGACAACTCGCCTCCAGAGAAGACTGTCATTTCTCGGATCAGTACATCCAGCACACTAGCAGGTAATCATTATTGTTACAGCAGCAGCTTCTGTCTAAAGCTACTTATGATATTTTATTTCACACACTTTTCCTAAAACCTTTCAGACATCTAATTTTTCATCTGCATTTCTTTCTTTTCTGTCGTTTCAGAGATGAACGCAAAATTTGTTCTTGCCCTATTCCTCGTTCTGCAGGGTAAGGCAACATTTCAATGCTATGTGAATAATTGTGCATGTTTTTGTCAGTAACAAAGCATGGTTAGGACTATAGAAAACCAGACAACAGGCAACAGAAGAAGCTTTAGATATTTCTCATCATGTCATTTGAATTAGTTAATTCCTTGGTGGAAAAAAGACTGAATCGTACATGTTTTCAGTGTATCTGTCTGTTTTGAAACAGTTTAATTGACAATGCAGCATGGCTCCAAAACTGCATTAAATGTGGTTGACATGCAAGATGCACGCTTATATTTAAACTACACTTAATGGTAGCAGTCAGATTTTTATAAATTAAAGACATATTAAAGCAGATTTTACACTGTTTTTTTTAAACTCACATTTATAAACAAACATCCCAACAAAGTTTCTCCAATGCAAAACTTAACAGTGGTACTTTCTTTAAAAAAAATAAAGGAATATAATTTAACCTGTCAGCAGTTGTGTTTTTGTTTAAATAGCACTGAAGTAGTTTGGAAAATAAAGTTCTACTCTTCTTATTTCATCCCAGTGTCCACAAGCCTGTGTGACATTCCTGCACCATCCCAGGAACTTGTTGACAAATATGAGTCAATGAAATCTGTGTTCTACAAGAGACTGCTGAATGCTTACAGCAAGCTGCAGGCTGCCGTCGGAGACAGCGAACGTGGACAGGTTGCTAAGGAGTTTCTGGAGGCTATGCAAAGCAGGCCTGAGCTGCAAGCCGTCGCCAAGGTCGCCGGGTGAGTTTTCACAAAGAACCCCCCTTCCACGTTATGACTTCTTTAAACATGTATATTGCTTTAAATAATTTGTTGTCCCTTTTTTGTGCAGTGGTCTGGGCTCAGAGGCAGCTCCCATAGTGGATAAGGCCCGTGTATCACTCTTGGGTTTGTACGAACAGTACCTGCGCCCCCACGTCGGCACCGGCCTGAGCGATGCCATCGACCAAATCAAGGTTGTCCTCGACGGAATCATGCCCGCTGAGTAAAGATGACCAGCTGAAGCAAACCGCCTGTCAGAAGCCTGTAATAGATGATAAATCTTAGAATCTACATCAGTTTAGGCTGAGGGGACACATGCAAAATGCAGATTATTTGTCTCTTTTTAAATCAATGCATTTGTCAATTCATGCAGAGTTACAAGCTTGGCAAACATGTCAACACCATCTGTGTAAGTTCTGCATGTGCAGTATTATGTGTTTGATACACTAACAGAAGTGTGTGTGTGCGTGACTGTGTATGTAAGTGTGTCTGTGTTCAATAATAAAATGAAGTAAAAGCGATTGGAAATGTGCTTCTTTATCAAAACAATGAAGACAGATGATTAAATACAGTTTAAATAAAACGTGTTGTTATCACTTAAAGGTCAACCATTTGAGCATTATGGGATTTTTTTTTTAACCAATGATTATATATTTATAGATAGTTTCAGCTTTGATAAAACTAAAAATGTAAGATTAAAGAAATATTTCACACTGCAGACACTAATAAATATACTTTGCCACCTTTGCTCTGAATAGAACACTTGGATTTCTGGCCTCGTAAATGCCAAGCAAGCGAACCTTTTTCCTCATAATGATGAAAAAAAAACAACTGCAACCTGTGTGTTCATATGATAACACACGTCTCAGTGACACAAACACATTAACAGAATGGAATTCTACTGCCAAAACATTTGCTTGAACTAAAAGTGTAAAGCTAAACTTTGTTCATCTGTAATGATGCGTCGTGTCAAATTTCTATGAGTCAGAGATTGTGGGATTTTTTTAGTGTTGATAGGTGTTACCAGTTAATTGAGGGTATATCGTGCAAGAGCATGTGGACAGCGTCACTTTTTCACGCTGTCACTTCTCACCGTCTCGGGCATTTCAGTTAAAGAAAAAAAACACTGTTTTGCAATAATGCACATGACACACATGATAACTAACAGCAGAGTATAGTGTCATTGTTGCAGCCAACACTGATGAAGCCTTTATGCAGCTAAATGATAACCAAACAGAGCAAGTCATCAGCTGGACCGAATCAAAGCCACAAGCTCTCTGACAATTTGAACCCCGCAGCTGCCTGCAGCTGGACTCAAACTGAGCCAAGTCCTGAGGTCACAAGCAACATGACATGTGAGGCTGGATCACATGACAGGCTCCAATGTTTACTTTGGCCTGGATCTACATGTTTTCTTACAGAGAAAAAGACTTCCAAATGAGGGATCAAAAGTGAGACCTTGTGGTCTTTTTGTCTCCTACTCAGTGTCACGTTAAAAAAAACAAAAACTTAATTATTAAAGTTTGATGCTTCCAAATAGCTTTCAATTATATCTATTGCACTGTTGATTATCTTTATAGTTTTCTAATATGAAAAATATTTTTCTCACCATTTTTTATGCAGCCTGTGGAAATATGGATTTCTCCTCTGCAAACTACAACAGAAAAAGGTTTATCCTATTACAATTCATAAATGTTACAGATTAATAACATCAATATATTTCTTAAGCTGGGGTTTGATGATTAACAGATAGCAATGTGCTCTTAAATCACAGAAAACTACATCTAAAGATTTCATAAATGATTATAATCTTGCACTCTTTAGGTCGAGATTTTCTATTTTGTTTTTCTTCTTAGAAATCTGATTGAAGTGAGCAAAATTACGCAAATTCTGAATGGTGTGAAAATCGTGTGCGCAAAATGCTGCTCAATGGCAAGCAAGAAACATTAGTACTTATTAACCCAATCCAAGTATCCAAATATTTACTTTCAATATATAACCACAGTCTAAAGGCCAGAAAGGCAAACCAATCAAAAGTAAACAACAATTTTGATCAGGATGTCTTTTTTAAAAACTATCAAGGTCACTTAAGGACGAAACAAACAATTTCCTTTCAAATCAAATCATAAGACACAAACAAGTAGTTTTCACTTATATTTGAGTCAAGCAGTGAGTTTTTTAGACTTTTTTTAGGGCAAAAAGCTGCAGTCTTTTGTTGTAGTCCAGCCAGCCAAAGTGTCTCGTAACCTGATTCAGCATGGATGATGTGTTCACCAAACTCCAGACTTAGGTCCATCTTAATTGGACTTAGAACCATTGTTGAGTGCCATGACCACATCAGCCTTATTATGCAACTAACGGGCGCCTCCTAATGAAGGTGCGAGTGCATGCTGCATAAGAAAAGCTCCTGATCTAATCAATAAGGAGTAGCTGATTGTGGAATATTCAAAATGTGGGTTAGAGGAGACATTTCTTGCAAGACCCCCACCTTCAGTCCATGTGTTTGTAGACTTGAAACATGACTACAGCTGTCATATGGATCATGTAAAAGTCATCTCCTTAGGTAGTCCCAATGTCTACTTCATCAAAACTCAGTGACACACTTGTCCTGCAAACAGTGCAGGTTTATCTCCCACAAAGTGCACTTTGGCTCTGAGAGCGACAAGTCAACACATTTACACTCCTATATAAACAGCTCTGCTTGGTGGTGCTTCCTATTCTGTTTTCTTTTCACAGACGTTTCTGAAGAGGATTACTGTGAGTACAGACACTTTTGTTTCATTTTTTGAATAAATGAGACGGCAGCAGTGTTGAAATCACATGTTTGTTGCGTATAGAATTGGAGAAAGGCAGATGGCTATTACCTTTTGATCGGGTAAAAGGATGAACAAAATAGAAAATGAAGATACAATTTGTTTTCATATCATAGGCGTAAAAACAATTATGTTTGGTGAGTGAGTGTAAATAACATAAATACCTCAGCAGGACCCGAGTGGGGAAGTATATGACAGTGCTTCACCCTAGTGGAAAGAGAGGGTTAAGGTTTAAGCGTCTCATTGTTGTTTTCCATTCACAGATCTGCATCATCATGAATAAGCTGCTGGTCATCACTGTGCTTGTTGCACTTCTTGCACTAAGTAAGTGTATCCCCAGATGAGAAAAACACCAATTATAGAAGTGTTTTAGTTAGTGTTTAAGTTTAGAAAAAAAAAACTATTGCTAATTAAGCCAGTATTTAGATTTGTTTGAATTCATAACATTACGAGTTTTGTTTAAGAAACAAAGTGTAAATGATTAGTGCATGTTCATTTGCAAACAATAAGAGTATATGGAAATAAATAGAAAATATATTTCTAAATCTAATCTTAGAAAAAATATTCTTCGAATGAATAAAGAAGCTTGATAAGAAAAAAGTTTTATTTTGCTGAACAAGGAGGAAAAGCTAAAAGGTTATATCTTCCCTTTCTTCAGACATGCAGTGTCTCGTGCTATCAAGCAGTGTGTCATGTTGTTTTCAGATGTTTTTACATTTTTTTTTTTTGAGGTGGATAAACTGCATCCTTTTGTTAACCTGAATAGAAACAAACATTTACCTTGTTTTACTGATCAAATTTGGCATCCTTCGACTCATGTGACCGGTTTTCACGCAGGTGCTGAAAGCTTCCGCATGCCGAGGCAGGCTGAAGAAGAGGAGGGGACTCTGTCCAAGATCACAGATGTGGTCAAGTCCTACTATGACGGGGCCGTTGACACTGTCAGTGGATACGTGGATAGCATCAAGGGCCTGAAGCTGGAGGAGAAAGCAAAGTAAGAGACTAAAAATGCGAATATATTCATAGTGTATGGACATAGATATCTATCTATCGTCAAAACTCTTCACTTTCTGTGTGTTATGTCTCCACAGGAATCTTTATACAGACACCACCACAGTGGTAAGCACCTATGCTGGCATTATGCAAGATCAGCTTTACCACATTTTCTACAAAGAGCAGTAAAAAAAAAGAAAAAGAAAAAAGAAAACTTATTATCAAAGACCCTTAGCCTCCATTTCTGACAATACAAGAATGCTCAACCTGCACATGAAATGCCCACAAACCATTTGACATTCTGAACCTATCACATATTTCACCATACGGAGCCTCAAGACCTCAAACAGCAACTGCAGAAATAACGGACACGGTGCTCTTTGTGACGAGCCACTGCACCAGTGATAACCACCCAGTAAGGACCACAAATCCTTAGAAAAAAAAACAACTAATAGCTCACCCAGAGGAACTGGATGGAAAAATCTGGCGAACACAAGGGGCACTGAGCATATTTCCATACACCACAAATTTCTGCATGGGTCTCAAGAGTTGGAAAACAATCAGATGTGCAAATAACAATGGCATTAATCTTGTGGTCTGACACCACCTAGTGGTGTTTCTGTTTTCTCACAGTTGACTCGAATGGCCATCCAACCTTTAAATTTAGATGTTTGTGTCATATCTTGAAATAAAATATTTATGCAAAAAAAGTTGTTCATGTGGTTGATTCATGATAACTTCACATCGTGTTTGACATTTGTTTGTGTCAGCTTTGTGTCTTCTGTCAGCTCAGAGGTGTGCAGAATCACATGTTTTGTCTGCATAAATCTGCAATGAGCAGAGGCATCACCAGAACAGAAGGCTTCTGCTGCAATTAATATTGGATGAAAAGACGAAAAAAACAAAACATTTTGAATATGAGCATGGAGAAACTGAGAGACATGAATCAAAAACAAAGACTGGGACGTTTTGTTTTATTGACTCTGACAGCAACTGACGCAAGGGTGCTGGGATTTTTAATTCATGAATACATCCACAATATGCTGCTGCTTCGGAGGCTGCAGGACAACATACACAAGAGATGAATTTGCTTTTAAGCACCATCTTATGTTGGTGTTTCAGAAGAAAAACACTGTAGAGAGTCAGAGGACAACTGCATATTGCGTGTGGGTTTTTAAAGGGCCAAGCTTTTCTAACACTACCACTTCTACTACTGCTGCAGTTGTTATATAAGCACTCAACATGTCGATAAAGTGCAGATCTGTGTCATAGCACAGCTGTTGAATGCGTGCGCAGACGTGTCAAGACTGTGTGAGAATATGTATACGTTTTGAATTTGTAAACCATATGTAAAGTAGTTTCCCTTAATAGGCAAAAAAATACAGAAATATAATTCGGACTGATGCTAATTTAATTTAATCTATCAGTATCTGCAGTTTTCAGCATCACGCAACAAAAAGTCTACTCCAGTTTCTGTGTAAAATTCCCCAGATCTTTACACAAACAGAAACTCACCATGTTATTATCAGTCAATGATAACTAAATATGCAGAGTTTTTAATTACTCTCAGTGCTCTTTCACTTTTTATTTGACTGCGGTTATTATCAGCTGATGAGCTTCTTAAGCCACTGCTTCTAATTAGTGGATATTACGTGATGCAACGAGAACCTTGTTTCGATAGAACTGACACGCTGTTTTGTCACAGGATATTTTTAAAACATTAACTATGGTCTCTTGAGAAATATCCAACAGCTGGGAAATAAATGAGAACACAGAAGTAACATGGAAACATTGATAACAGGTGAAGTTTTGGAGTCATTCAGGGGCAAACAGATCACTCAGTCAGAAATGTTCAGAAAGAATAAAGAGATTAGTTACCTTGATGCTGCCAGGACAGCTCAGAACTTTGAGGTATGGGCAGACAAGCTATGGTGGTGCCATGTGAACACTTGAAGCAGGACACTAGCAACGGACCCTTTGGCTCCTAAGAGCTTGGATCTGGCTTGTTCCAGCTTAGCCCGTGGATGTTTTTACAGATCAGGATCTTTGGAATCTAATAGCCAGGTTAACACCATGTCCTCTATGTAGTGGCTCTCCCTGTTCTTTGTTAGGTTTGGCTGTACAGCTTGTCCTGAAACAACTTGTGATACCATTGCCCCAGTAGGTAAGTGAATGCCAGATTCCTCACCAGAACCAAACTCTAAAAAGATAACTAATGTTATTTACTTCACCTGTAAGTGGTTATAAAGTTGTGGCTGAAAATTTAACCCACTTATTCTTGAGCCTGAGTGCAAAAATGTCTACTTAAATCAGACCTGAAGAGAAAAATAATATCATTAGCAAATATTTAGACTTCCAAGAAGACGATTCAGAGTTCTTCAATGTCTTAGGCCTCTTAAATATTGCATCATGGTAAAATATTAACTTTATAAAGAGGAAATCATTTCCCAACTCTTAGGTGTTTATCTTTGTTGTCATTACAAAACATTTGTCCATTTATCTAAGGCACAGTTGTTCATTTTTGAGTGCACTTTGAACAGATTAAGCCATGAATTTGGATTTAAAAAAGTCAAAAGAATACTATCCAGCTTTTCGATGATCTTCGTGCAATAAAAAACTAAACTAAACTAAAAGCACACCTAGAAAAGAAAACTATACTTTGAATGTAGTCTTCTTTGTTTTCAGAGAGGAACAAAGAGTTACAGGAAACAAGGTGCGTCACTAACCGAATAATCTGTAAGCCTGAGGTGCCGCCAATTTATCTGATAAGGTTATTACAAAGTTTATGGCAGAGTGGGAAATGATGCCGATTGTTAATTCATTGCCTGTTCCTCCCACTGTCCTCCAAAAGTTTGAAGGTATAAAGTAGACAGACTGATGAAAGTACATACAGCACATACAGTCTTGCAGGAAGAGCACCTCAAAAACAAGATGAATCTTCTTCTTCTGGCTGCTACTTTGGGGCTTGCAGGTAAGAACTTACCAAGTTGTGATGTAAAACAGAGGAGATGAATATTAGACTAGCCTGTCATAATTTCTCTTTGATCTTGTTGGTGGTTTTTAGGAGCATCTCCCCTGCAGGCAAACAAAGAGTGCCAACCTCATTCAAGACCCTGGCATGTCAGGCTGCACGGTGGAACGCATTGCAGTGGAGCGCTTATCAATGAGTGGTGGATAGTGACCTCCTTTGATTGCCAACCATCGTAGGTGTTATTGAATCATAGTGCCAACTGAAAACTGATTTAAAATTTTTTTGGAGGGGTTGGTTCCACAAAGTTCCAGCAGTTGAATTGAGATTTTATCATTATTTGTGATAAAATAAGGCCGAGTTACTTCAAATATCTTCTGATGTTGTTCCTTTTGTCTGTAGTTCGAGTGCCCTGGCTTTTTAAATACGTCTTTAATGAGCTGCTCCAGAGTTTCTAGGTTTCCCGAAGGGATTTAAAAACCCTTAGTGTGTGTTGTAATTGTTTTCCCACTAAAAACAGTGATTCATTTAAAGAGCAGACCTTTTTGTTAACTTTTCTGACACTTAGATTTTTGTTACACGACAAGCATGGCAGTACATTTAACCAAACATTGTTGAGTCAGATCTAATCTGTTGTTTTATTCAGTGTTGTCTTTTAGTCTTTCTTGGATAGTGTTAGAAAGACTAAGTATTGCTGACTGGTGTTGAAAAATCTCAGGTTGACTTTAATTAAACCTTATTCATCAACCTGCTGTTCACGTCTTGTTCACAGAGTACTGTTCCTCAGTCATGGACCTGTTTTTGCCTGAGGCCACAGAGCTTGATGAATTGAAGTCTCGTCTCTATCCTTTGCAGAACCTACAACACCATCGCGTCTCTGGGGGAACATGACCAAACTGTGGAGGAAGGCACCGAGCAGCACATTAAGGTTTCTCACGTGATCCGTCACAGCCCCTACCGCTCACCTCTCCACAGCCTCATCATGGTGCGCCTGGCCCAGCCGGCTCGCTTCACCCAGTTTGTGAAGCCTATTCCGCTGCCCAGCCGCTGCCCACAGCCTGGAGAGACCTGCTCCGTCAGTGGCTGGGGCTCCACCATTGCAAATCAGTGTAAGTGGAATTTAAAGGTAGAACTGTAGATTTTACATGTAATTACTTTGTCATCAAACTAAAACATATGTATAATTGCAGGACAACCCACTGTAATTAAATATTTCAAAATACGTTCGAAAGTTCTCCTGTGAAGGCACACAAATGTCCCTTCAGCATTATTTATAGCAGCTTTATTAGGAATTAAACTTTATTATACATGCTTGAGCAAATAAACACAGGGGTGATGTCAACGACAGCTGCATTTTCTGGGTGTGTCAGTAATGACACTGATTTAGTGGGGTTACATGATGAGAATAATTCGATTATGGCTATAGTTGGGTTATGCTTCTTATTTGAGCAAGGGTAATTATCCTTGGATATATGGCGGTGAATGAATCGAATCATAGGCACAAAGCATGTCATACTCCGATACGATAGGTGGCGCTGTACCCATTTCAACTATTGCTGATAGAGCCACTTCCGGTTGATCGCTTCACCACCAACAACAACAAAATCAGGCGAACAAGATGAAGCTACTTCCCTCTACACTTCGTCTGTGATGAGCTGCTTATTGCACAAACGCGAACGGCGCATTCTCCATCACGTTGTTTGTTTCTTTCCGATGGCGGCGACAATTATAATATCGTCTCTTCCAACTTCCGGTTCCCGACCCCGAGAAAAAATCTTGAGCATGCGCAGAACACAAAGTCTAAAAGTCTAATTCACCACATGCTTCACCCGTCTACAAACACGTTTAATTTGACTTTCAACCGAGTTATCTCGGGGTCTTAATCCGATCACGAGTAATCCGATCCGATCCAATTTCTTGTCAGATTAAGATGTCTACATGAACTTAATAACTCAGTTTTATTGTAATTTAGCCAATAATCCGATCCTTTCAGTGCCACTGAGTCAGGCTTTGATTTCATACAATTTCAGTCTGACTAACATTTTTATATGCATTATAAAAGTCTGGCTTTGGTAAGACCAGCAATGATGATCATTTTCTATTTCGTGTCATGCAAACGTGCTCATGGTAATCTACAGTCATGCGACTCATTGGAACAACATTAGCCTCTCTTCTGATGAAGTTTTGTTCATGTGTGACACGTTCCTTATCAAAGTTTGCACTTTGATTGGTGGTTGCAAATGCGTCTTCAATCCATCTTAACACTCTTCAGAAGAAAGAAGAAAAAAAAATTGCCGCAATAGTAGTAGTAACAACGTCTGTACAGGAGAAAAGCCTTACACTAGATTTAGGCTTACAGCACTTCTGCTTTAATATTTCGCCCATGAGTCAGGGTAATGTTTGAGTCATCAGCAATTTGAAATGTATTTGATAAAAAAACTTGTTATTATTCTGGTCACTGCAGCTCTAACAAGGCATGAACATTCTATGTTATCATGGCCTCCTTTGTCTATGTGTTAAAATGCCCAGTCAGTGATCAAGAGTTGAGAGTCAGTTGAGATCTTATGCTCCAGGGCAATAAGTGGCTGTGCATAAAAACAGGAGGCAATCCATTAACCAGTAGAATGAAAGAACATTCTTGTCAAATAATTTAAATGACATGCAATTTTACAAGTGATAGAATAGAAAAATACTTTCTTCATCTCCTGCGGGGGAAATTCAAATTTTCATGTCACTCAATCAAAATATTTACAATGATTGTATATTAGAAAAAAATAAATGAATAAATAAATGTCAGAAGAACATGTCAGCAGTCACTGTTAAGAAGCATAATGACTGTGGGGACAAAGGACTTCCTGAACCTCTCACTCCCGATACATGTTATATCCATTTTGTTTTCACAATTTCAGACATAAAGATGAATAATAACATTCCATCTCTTTCCTCCTAAAAACAGATGACCCCTCTCCACACCTGAAGTGTATAACTGTGCCTATCGTGGATGATCAGACTTGCATGAACACCTTCCCTCCATACGTGTACTGGGGCCCACAAATGGTCTGCGCTGGTCAAGCGCACACAGACAACTGCCTGGTGAGCATGGACCCTAACCAAAGCTAAAGCAATTTTTTGCCACTACTTCTGTCTTTGTGCTCATCTTAGTTTTTTTTCTCAATGTATTTATTAATTTCATCTTACCCTACAGTATCATAGCATTTCCGTCTCACATTGCACACAATATTTTAAGTGTTTTTTTTTTTTACTGTCCCCTGTCCTCAGAACGAGAGAAGCGGTGTGATGGTGTGCGATGGCCAGCTGCAGGGCGTGACATGGTTCAGGCATGGCTGCGAGAACCCGGCAGACCCCACAGTTTACACCAAACTCTGCATGTACAATAACTGGATCAACAACGTAATGAACAACTTCACACCAACAACTACACGCCGTCCACTGATGACGACGACATAAAGAGCAGAGACACAGAGATAGAAAACACTGTTATGAACACTGCTCCTCACCATTTGGCAGGGGATGGTCGGTAATTGAAATGAAAACTTAGAGGTCATAATCAATTAAGATTGTGTGCAAGTTAAACTTTAGGTAATAGTAAAACTCAAATGAATTGTCTATTTCACATGGTTACTTGAAAATCTGTTGAAAGAAAACAAGCAATGCAATATCTTTTCATAGGCAGAAATTGTAATTTAATAAAAATAAATGAATTGTGTTTATCCACTTTATATTGTTGTCATAAGTATCATTACACACTTTTTTTTCTTAGCTGGTTGATAGCTGCTGATATCTTTTTGTTTTGCTCCACTGGTTAGCCCTAAAAGCCAATAATTCCTTGAACTATAAGCTATATCACCACTTGTGCTTGAAACTGCTGTCTACAGAATGTTTAATTTCACAAGAGATCAAGTGAGTTTTTAGTGTGTACTACTAAAGATGTTGCTCACTGTGAGGAACATACAGAGCTTATCACCTGAATCTGGGGCATTCCTGATCTCAGTGGAGTATTACATCCGCTTTTCATTTGCTTAAACAGTCCACAGTGGACATTTTTTGATTAATTTCAGCCTAGCAGCTATTTTCAGCGTAAAAAGTCTGCAGTAACACCACCTGGTGAGTATCAAATAGTACTGTAATAAAGCAACAAATTGACGATTATATCAATTTCTCTACAAAGAGATGGATAATTCCCTGAAAGCTGCACGATGGTAAATATTATATAAATGCTGTAAATATTATCCTAACATTCATCATGTGGTTTGATACAATGACTATACAAGATTTATTGAATTTTCGTTTCCTGGTTGTGGAAAGAGTCAGCTGTTTGTATTGCTTTCTCACATTAATAATACAAGTAACAATATCCACTGCCCAGATAAATGTCAGGTTAGGGCCTAATCTTTCATATTGTGGCGCAGATTGGTGGTAGTTTGGGTCTTTTTGGTTCATTGAGAGTTGAGATCAGACAATACATGTTGTGCACTTGTTGCTCAGATTTGTCAAACTAGAACAGACCAAGCAAGTGCCCTCATTACATTCAATATGTGGTCCAGTGTGGACCAGAATGTTTGATCTAGCAAACAGGAGTGTACTGCCTCGCTGTGCGTAAGATGAATATGTTGGGTTGGGATAATTTGGGACAACTATTTTGCTATCTTGGAGCAGCTTCTTCTACGACATCCCACTGAACATAAAGATCAGTTCATGTAAGTTTAACTTGGAATTCTTATGTAACAAACTGACTTCTGTGTTTTACATGAGTAATTTGTATTTTGTTTGAAAAACAATTTTCTTAATGAAAATCTTTTCCTAAATTAATACACTTAATTATTTTAAAACATTGAAAACAAATTAGTCAAATACAGATATTCTGGTAATAAGATGTGTCTGGAAATATTGCCTGATGGCGAGCAGATGCTGCCAAAGATCAAGGAATAAATTATATGAATAACCACTAGAGGATGGTAAAGCCCAACAATACAAACACGAGGGCCACAGAGAGACCAGAGAGTGAGCGTCGGTGTGGACAGGTGACCCATATTCCACATTCTTTACATTTTGTCTGAACTCTGCAAACACACCAAGACATTTGCAAAAATATGTTACAGCAATAAACACGTGGATGCGATCTAACATTACCAAGACACAAAGGAACTGGGGAACACATGGGGAAGTCAGAGGCATGCTCACAGACACAAACTCAAATATACACATGCACACACACTTACATGAAAAGTGACTGACAGCTGCGTCCGTAATCACCCAAACAGAGGGGCCACTCTGCCATCTGTTCACAGCATTTCTCTCCCGTCCTCACCCCTTCTCTTCATGTTTTCTCACCTCAGTGGGAGACAGAAGGCAAACTGAGGGGTTGACTTTGGTAGCTGGGATGTCACTTTAGAACGCAGTGTGATATTAATTGGGGTGTATGCGCGGGGGGAAGTTTGAAGCATTTGGTTTTTCTTATTTTGAGTTGCGCTTAGGATAACCATTGTTCACAACTCTGAGGGATTTGACTGAGAGCAATTTAATTCAATGACTTGTGAGTAACAGCAAGCTTTTACAGGAGCTACAATGGATTTTTTATTCTTTTTCTTTTTTTCTTTTCGTCAGAATACCAAAAAAGAGAAGTCTGAAATCTTATATAATCTTATATTTTCCCATATATATATTGTTGGTGTCTTTGTATACTGAATCCCAAATGATCTGCATGCTATTGGTCGCCTGTATACCTCCCTCCAAGAGGGTGTGGCTCACATATTCACAGTTTGCTTTTTAGATCTAATGCTTCTCTGTAATCGTCTAATCTCGCTATAAACCTTCTGGTATTTGAACTTGCTCATCTTATGCACTTCTGCAATTACCTCAGCTCTTCTCTGTAAACTTTAGATTAAATTGAACCTTCCTTTGTATCTAAATAAAGAGAGTCGTTGCTTTTCAATAAGGTTAAACAACTGACATTTTGAGTTAAAATCTTTTCAACAAACAATATGAGTTTACTTTGGTGAGCTGGAGGTCTGATAAGACAAATATCACAAAATTCACCAGAACTTTGCAGATAAAGCCTATATTCCAGAGGTGTCCTGTGGTGTTTGGCTTAATGATGTTGCCAGCAAATCTTTTGGTTCCAATGGGTTGAGGGGTGGGCGTCTGTTGAATGGGCTTCTTCCATCACCCGGCCATTATACGGGAGTTGTTTCTCCCTGTAAGGGGCACATTATCTTGCATCAGGAGGTTCTGTGGGGGGTGGGCTTAATCTGCTATTATGTTTTGGTTGTTATTGGTAACACCAGCATTAGCTTTAGGGCCAAAGGTTTCCCAGCAAAAGTAAGTATTGCAGTGAGATGATCACTGTTATTCACTTTATAGTTGACAGTGATTTTGTCTTACTGGTATAGAAGGGGAGTAGAATGAACTGCATCTTTCAGGGTATTAGTGTCCTTTTTTTAATCCAACATTGAGCAGAACTGGAAGTCTATTATCATGCTAGGTAAGGTGTAGCTTCTTAAGGCACTTTTTAGCTGTCAGTCTTTACATTGACACTGCTAACATGTGTATAATCAGGATAAATAATTGTTTGCAATGGTCACTATCCAAATGAAACATTAAGGGAGTGGATTGTATAAATGTTTCAGTTCTGCAATAATTTGGTCAGAAACAAGTTTAATTTTCATTTTTTTATGAAGCTGGCTGAAAAAATAAAGTTTCCCTCAAATTATCACAATTCAGTGGGGACAATGAATGCTTGCACAAAATCTCATGGTAGTTCATGGAATTTTTGGTATTCTTTTTGGTTGTCAGAGGAAGATTACAGCCATTAGGATTTAGCCACTGGTCACTGTAAAGACTCATTAATTCATTAAACTTATTCAGTAGGTGATGTTGACCTGTACCATAAAGCTTGGCCAGTAGCTGTTATCGAAATAATGCTCGCTCAGCATGTCTCTGATTCCTTATGAAGATATTTGAAATCTCCAGGGTTTACAAGCCAAAATGGACTTAAAAAAATAAGTTAAAAAGAAGAACAAAAAGAAAACAAACAACAAAAAACATGCACTGTTTAAAGGCACAGATGTAATGAAAATGGCACGTTCATTTGGAATCCAGAGGTTGCTTTCACCTTCTTGAACCCTCATTCAGACAAACGGACCAACATAATAAGACTTTACACAAACAGTATTGAGGCTTTCTGAGTGACAACTTCTGGGATCTCCTCTCACGGCTAGGCTATTTTGAACATGCTTATCTTTATTAATGGTTAACTTTAGCTCCTTTCCTCTCCCCTACACTCCCTGCAACCAACATTATATAAATGATAGCAATGTTTCTAAAGGCCCTCCCTGCCTCTTACTCTCTATTTTGGCTGCCATAACTCAGGAATGCAAGCCTGGCCTACATTGAAAACAAATATCACCCTCAATTGCCCAAACACCATGGTATAAACTGATTAATGAGGGAATTAAAATGAAAGATGATCCATCGGGGGAAATCTTTTTCCAGGGGGGTGACAGAGCTTATCAGTGGCGGGGTACAATATCTGCAGAATAAACGCAGGGCTTCTCCCTCCCTTCTTCCATCTCCTTCCGTCGCTTCGTTTCTCTGGCAAACTGTCACCATCACTCATTGCAGACTTACATTCCCAGCATTCCCCTGTGGCACCTGGCTCATGAGAGGAGAAAAGTGGTGAACACGCACTCAAACTCACATTCACAAACTGAGAGAAAGTGCACACACTTTTACACTCACATCCCTCCATTATGTGCTTTTTCCTCTTAAAAACTGACAAGTACTTTTCACTGGGATGTAAATGAATATGGTAAGCTGCCTTACATTAGCACAACCTGCTGCATGTGTGTCTGTGTGTGTGCTTCTCTGCATTAGGCTACCGGCTCATTGAGGATAGCACAGGCCAAGTCAATCAGGCTGGATCTCTCCCAGTTGTCCCATTGAGACCTGTGGCTCATCAGGGGAGATAATTAGTCTGAAAAGCTTTAATGATACTCGCCTAATAGCTACAAGAGAACACTGAGAGGCGACAGTGTGTATGTGTGCATTTGTATGTGGGATGCAGAGAAATAAACAGATGTGGGTTGTTTCTCTTAGAGGTGATAAGTAAACAAATAAGTGATCAAAATCATGTTTTGTGAATACATGTATTCATGAGCGTGTGGGTCCTGATAATATGCAAACTGATGGGATAATGAATGTTGTGGCTATCTGGCTCCAACCCACACATGCACGGTTACACACACACAATATCCTTCTCGGCTTTCCCTCCGCTCCCATCATCATTGTTAGCATGGAGACCTGAGTTTACTTGAGCACAACACAACCTTGGCTCATAAAACCACAGAAACAATGTATGTGTGTCTGACAGACAGAAAAGATAAAGAGGTGGAGGATGCATAATGCATTGATATTGGAAATGGCTCTGAATTCAAATGAGCATGCATTTTGCTGGACGCAAGCAGTTTAACAAATAATTACTACATACTGTATTGCAGTGCTATTAGTGAAAATACTGTGCTTAACCAAAGTCACTTTTTTTTTAATAACTTTCTTATGCAATTAAATCATCTAGGTGTTTAAACTGATCATTTATTTGGACCTCTGCCCTTGTCCCAGTATAGAAGCCCGGAAGGTAATCAAGTTATTGACCAAGGTGAGCTTGACATTGCTTGACTAAATGGCAATACAGTAGCTTTCAGCTTGTTATCATTGGGTTTCCTCCAGCTGACCTATTACATCACTGACCAAAAACCATAAATATGAATTTAACCAGTGGAAAAACTTGGTGAATTGGACATTTTTGCAGGTCTGCACATTGTGAAAGTGTAGTGAACTTAACTGTTTTAACAAAAAGTTGCATCTTATTCCCAATAGTTACTCTCCAGCTTCTTCTTTTCTTTCTCCCTATAACAAGCAAAGTAAAGAACTCACTGCTGTGCTTGAAATGTTTGGTCTAACTCAATGTGACTGAGTCCACCCACAGCAGAGGGCACACTTCTAGATGTGCCAATTTCAAAGGGTGTTGTTATTTCAAACGTGGATGTCGTCGATGTTGCTTTATCTCATCATTTTTGTGTTTTCTTCGACCTGTCTGTTACACACACACCAGCAGTGGGTCTGCAGTACAGGGAAGACTCATAAATGACAGAACAGGGACACAGTTTATGCAAATGATTAGGTTTGAGAAATGTCTCAACAAGTAAGTTAGAGCTGAAGAAGGCTCTCAGATGATAGGTGAAATTTATTTAAGAACAGAGAAATGAGTCCAGTTGCCTTAATTCAATTAACTAGGATTACCATGAACTGAGAATCTACATCAACATACGTCTGTGCAGTTAGAAATAAAATGCTCGTTCAAGGCTTCAGCACAGACAGCCACAAGCTCAGCTTCTGTGGATGATATTTAGGTCACATGACCTCCCACTGAGCGTTGTGCTGTTGCGGACGCAATCAGTACGTTTAACACTGCTTTAAGATGGAGAGTACCTGAGAAATCATTCAGCCAACTAAGAGCTAAAGTAGTTTCAGGTGATTTCCCATTCCAATATTATAATATGCAGCAGGCAGCCTGTGATCTGCAAAGTATCCCATAGAGACAAAAAGAAAAAAAAAATGTGAAGAGACCACAGACACATGCAAAATGGCCAGAGAGACCACAAGAGATGTAAAATGACGACAAGGAAATACAAAATTACCACAACAAATAAGTAAGGTGACCCACAAGAAGGCAAGGAAGGATTAAGAGGATATAAAGACCACAAAACACATAACAGGGCAGCAAAAGAAAAAAAAGAAAAATACATCTCACAGAAATGTAAAATTATCACAAAGATTGTCAAGATATGCAGATTCATTTACTAGATATGCAAATTGTTATAAGGCTATGCAACATCCAGCTATGAAAAGACAAAGCAAATACATATGACAAGGCTATGTGATTTGGGTTCATTTGGTTTCTTTCAGATTAACTGTCTGTCTGTCTGTCTGTCTGTCTTTTTTCTTTTTTTTTTTTTTTTACATGGATGAGCCCATGCATGGGGTCAATGGTTCATCGTGTGTTTGTATTCTTACATTCTTGAGCCTACACCTTGTGTTTACTTGTAGTAGTGCAAATGAAGCCAGAAGGTGGATCTGTGCCACTTCAGGCAGAGAGAGGACAGAGAAAACAACAAAAGCACAGAGCCATATTAGTGGCATGCAGTAATGGAACAGCATCAACTGATTTCAAAATGCATCAGGGATGGAAAAAAGAGATTACACTCTACTCTGATAATGCATTACTACAGATGGAGCTATGTTGAGGATGATCAAACAAACACAGTCAAGCACCGACATACATGAATTCTCTGTAATAGTTCACTCAAAATAGAGCTACAGCAACAAAGAGGTAAACCCCACAGGGACTCCATTTGGCTTCCTTTGCTACCGACTTCTCTAAAAGCACCGTAGACTGGCTTCGTTGCCATGGATGCATGCCAGTTATTCTCTTCTTTTTACACCAACGTTATTTCACTGTATGTTTGTTTCTAAAGAAGGGTTGCTCACACTCCTGCTACATATCGGAACATGTTGTGTCTTGCCTTAAAATATTTTTGAAAATCTATGTAAGTGTTAGGAATGCAGTAAGAAAACATCACCTGGGGGGACACTTTAGATACAGCTGCTCACTGCAGTGATCAGGTAATTTCCAGTGCACATCTTGCTCAAAAACACAGAAACCGTGCACACTGGGGCAGAAAGCGATGTCCCTTTGCCATGACCAGGTGAGCATGACAAACTCCCTCGAGCAAAGCTGTCTGACAAGACTGTAACACAGGAAAGAAAAATCGAGTCTTATATCACTGCAAACCTGGGAAGTCCCTGCCTGCAGCACGGTGTCGTCTACACAAAACTGATAAAGCCACAAAGATCTGTACTTTTCTGTGCATTAGCAAAGTCAGTAAAAGTGCATTTACTCTCAACAGTCCCGCTGTAACCAAATATTACAACTTTATGCCAAAGAAACATAAATGATAAATAATTAGACGTGCTCTCACACCTGGTTGAATATATATATAGATTAAAATATATATAAATCTATCATGCGCACACTGAGGACAGGCTGACTTTGAATCCCGACTGGACAAGCATTCCCTGATATGATCCTGACTTTGTTCTGTCCTTGCTGCAGGATAAAAGCTAATCTTTGAAACGCAATACAGAACCTCCGCTCTGGCCCCTCAAGAAAAAGGTTGACTTCCCATATGCACGTTTGGTGGCAATTTTCTAAAGCATTCTGCGCCATAAACGCTATCTGTGAGAGGAGGGTGGGATGTAGGGCACATACAATTAGTAAGGAATGTTAGCGCTTCCCTCCCCCAACCCCACCCAACATTTAGTTAGAATGACACTAAGACAACTTTGTACAGTGCAGAACTACAGAAGTATATGGCCCACATTACTACAGTGTATGAACATAGTGGCGTGGTGTGTCACAAACACAGCCAGACAGTGCGGGGAAGAGGGAGGGGAACTCTGGAGGTTTATAATTTACTCCAACAGACACATACTTACAGAAGAACAGAATCTGCTAAGCGTCTACCTCTGAAACACCGACTCTCTCACACAGAAGCATTTCATCCTGTGGGTGTGTGAGAGAGATTATGCAGAGCTACAGTATGTCCTCTGATCCAGCATCAAATGAAGTGGACAGGCCAGATAAGCTGATAAGGATCCATCTGAGAGAAATAGCAGGGCTCCTTACATACACGTAAACAGTTGATGCAGGAGAGTTGAAACCAGTAACTCAGCAAGCACTCAGGCTGAAAGCGACTGAAAACTCCCATGTTTTCACTTACAGCACAGAGCAGGTTGAGAAGACCCTGCTGGCTCTGTAACAATCTTCACTACTTAGTTCTTTTTTTTTTATATATCCTTTTTTACCTCAAGGTAAAGGAAGTAGGTCACAGCAGCGGGTGAATGGTATATAATAGAAGCTGAGGTGAAAAGGGGAAATTGAAAATGAGAAAAACAGGTCTCTCCACACATGCTTGTCCTTCGTTTAATAAAACAAGTGAAACACACTCCAGATCCTGTTTATTCTGCAAGCAGGAGATGAGAGTGAACACCTGAATGAAAGAAAAAGAGGACAGGCTGGGATACAATGGGAAAGCTCCATTAGTAAGTCAGTGGAGCATATGATAGTAATTATCAGATGTACTCATGGGATGCCCTAAGTTGCTCTCACTGTCGGTGCTATTACAGTTACAACACGCAAGGGAAAAGAAGGGACATAGCGGAGTGTAGGAGTGACACTAACAGGCATTCTGCTGCATGATGTAAATGCTGCCTCTGTTTTCCTGGCACCTGTGTGTGTGTCTGGCCTCAGGCACGTGTGAATGTTTTAAGACGTATTTCTTTTGCAGAGAGAGTTGGGCAAAAAGGTCAAGTGCATACCCTCTCATTATCCTGCAGCGCTCAACATGCTTCTAGGCATGTGTGCCAATTCAAACCAATCTTGATTTAGCACGACACTTAAGATGGGAGTAACGTGTTACTTTGGATTTTATGTGTGGTGATGTGTTGATAATGTGTAGATGATGACCAAAGACACAAGTGTGTGAGTGTGTTTTATTCAGACAGCTGCTGCACTGTAATGTTAGCCAATGGGAGGAGCCTAAAACATGTACAGAAGTTCTCAGAGGAGTAGCTCTGAACAGCTGCTCCTCATTCCTCTGGGCCTTTCTCCCTCTTTTCTCCTTTTTTAACAGCAACTTTTTCTCTGATCCTTGCTCTCGCTTTCTCTTTACTGGGCCTCAGGGGACTTATTTTTGCTTTTGGCAGTGCTTTAAATCCAGCATGGTGTGTGACTATGTGAGCATTCTAAGTGTCTTATAACATACCATCAGCTTTCTGGTAAATTAATCCTTGCTGCAGTGCATTAACAGATTTACACTACGGCTGAAGTGATTTATACTCTGATTCTCATGTTTGGAGGATAGCCCGTTTTATTAGATTCTGAAATGCACAACACCATATATGGAGTTCTGAGTGCCTCAGTTCAAAATGTTACTACCGTGAGTAGCTAAGTGAGTAAGAATTGATCTTATTTCCAAGTGGCACGTTAAAAATGTCACAATTTTTAAAAATATTTGTAGGGTGACTACTTTTTTTGTTCTATCCTTTACAACTTTCATAACAGATAACAGTTCAACACAAAATGTAAGTTTAGGCACTTGTACGGTCACCTGTACTTGTATGGTTCTGTGGTCACAACCCCTTTGGCCTGGACCCTAAACTCAGATGAGCTGAAGAGGAGATGTTAAGGATACAGAATATGAACAAAATTGAGAGAAAGAAGGAGGAAGTTTAAACCTTTTGCTCCCCCAAAAGCTGCTGAGCACTTTGTGATTGTGATGTGATTTCAAATTCCTTCGCTCCTTCAAGAAACCGTTTTGAATCTCAAAACTGAGAGAGCTTTAACAACTGTCTACTGCAGCTGAGACACTGACAGATACGTACTTCACACAGGCTCACCTAAAAAAATAAAGAAGAAAAAATTTTGAAAATTCCACTGAGGTCTTTCACACGAGGGAGTTGTGTGCGTCTTTTTTTCCTGATTTGGAGTGGGTGATGCCTGTTGATGAGACTTTTTTTTGGAGCAAGTTCTTGAATAACTCTGGTGGAATATAGTTCCACCCAATACATGAACCAAGTCTTAAAGTTGACCTCAGCCTGTTATGGAAGATGTATTGTCATCTTAAACCTTGCGAATGGAGTAGCACACAACAACATTCCAGTAACTCAGCTGAACTCAAAGGGAGTGTCACACATAAACACTCCCCCTAATCTCCCATTAAATTTCTGCTTAGGCACATCAATTTTGCATATTTATTGTTCTTTTTCTTCTAAACTATGCTGGAAATTCACTTTCAGCTGCATTTGTCTCTCAGAAACAACACAAAAATAACAGAACCGATTAGATACAAACATGTCCAGCTATGCCTTAATAAACCAGCATCCCACAGATGGCCTGGCACTCCTGAGTGACACACACTCACACACTTGCTGAGGTTTTTGGCAGTGGGAGATCAGCCGCTGCTCGGCTTAATAGCAAGCTCACTGATACCATCAATGAGACAAATATACCTTGCTGTGAAATAGATAATAGAAATGCGGCAAATAAATGCAGGCTCACACAGATAGATGCGCACACACACACACACACACACAGGATACACAAGTACTTATTCTCTGTTTCATAATCGCATCAAAACAGTAAACACAGTCAGACCACACAGGATATTAAACCTGAGGACTGCGGCAGATAAACACATTCATCACACTTATCGCTTCACACTTTATCTCTGAACTCTCTCACACCTTCACTCTTCCCCTCCCTTCCAAATTCCCCAGTCTGTATTTGTGTAATGCAGATTAATGACATCTTAGCAAAGCATCCTGTTTTGTACTTCATCTCCAATCCCTACTTTCATTTTCTTTCACCCTGGCAGCAACACCTCCCTCCACAGTCACTCCCCCAAATCTCTTTGGATAGCTGCTTTTCACAGCATCTGTATTACTTGTATACTTCCCCTGATGCAGCCAGTCCCCCATGGATCTATACATACCTGTTGATGCCATGTGTGCTGCTCATTATGCAGGATGACAGAGCACATATTGTCAGTAAGGCCTTGTCCAACCTGGCTCCATCTCATCAGTACTGAATATAGAGTGGTGGGCCAACTTCTGTGTGTATATTGAGCTGAGTCTGGCCAAGCCGAGTGCTCCTGAGTAACCATCAGATGTGGACTGAGGAGGCAAAAGGGACACACAGTGGCTGTCATCCCTCAATAGGCCGACACAAAATGGCTAAATCAGTTTAAACCTACTGTAACTAAACCCAGCGAAGGGAGCAAGAAGACTCCCAGCGGGGAGAGAGAAGGAGGATGGAAGAAGGAAAGGACTTTAGGGAGAATGACAGTAATCCCTCTCATTGTTAGCAAGACTGAAAGCACTGATCCTCTCATTCTTTGTAAAACAAAGCATGAGGAGATCTCTCTCGTACTGAGACACAAACACACCAACTCCACATATTCCTGATATATATCACGCACTTAAAATCTGGTTTTACTCTGTTTATGGTTGCATTTCATGCATTTATTCATCAATATCACTAAGATTACCCCCTGAGGCGAAGTTTTGTAACTTTTAAAAGAGAAAATAACACAACAATCTACTTTTGGACGAAAACACACACCATTCCAAATTCTACTTAATAGAGACCAGTTCATATCTTCCCTCAACTGAGACCCCAAAAACGTGCATGTTTTATGGCAGGTATTCAAGTGTAAAGGCCCACTAAAGATGCTTGCATGTAGCCTGAACTGTAATTTACATGTTCAGCATAATCCCTCTGTCCACCCTTACTCCTATGCAGCTTGCTTCCATCTTTGATGCTTTGCATTTGCAGATCGATTTCACCGGGTCACAGTGATGGGAGACTTTCAATTTCCTAATGGAAAACCAGCAGTGCAGTGGTTTTGACAGACCCGTGTAGGAGCATAATGTCACACAAAAAGGGTGCTTTTATGAGACATAGGAAGTGGAGAATGATCGGACAAGTGAGAGATTTTGTCTTGTCTTTTGACTCACAGCTTGTTTTGACGGTATAATTAGTTTACGATTACAGTTGCTATTGATAAGAATTATTCCCAAACTGTTACAGATTGTTACAGATCTATGCACAAAGCAGCACTGCTATTTCCTAATGATTGATGGAACTAATTTCCATACGTAAAAGCAGGATAAAAGAACCCTGCATCGTTAAGTCAGCACTTAGAAAATACATGGAGACGTCACTGATGCAAAACGTGGACATCCCTTTGTCTGCCCTGTCGGAACAAATCATGGGATCTATCAATGTGGGGGGAAAAAATGACATAATATGGTTAAATCAAAGATATTAAAATTTAGTGCAAGATGGGAATCAATTTAGATTATAATCCACTAGGAAGTAGAACAAAAGGAACACAGATAAATCACATCGAGAGCAATATGATTTCTGACATGAAGATGTAAAGGAGATGATAATCAGTGGTGACGTTGTTGGTGCATGTGTAGTGACTTTGAAAGCAAATTTCCTGTCGTGATAAAGCAAAAAAACCAGCAATGACTGGAAATCTAAAGAGAGAGCTTTTGAAAATGGACTGCTGCGCAGGCAGGAATAAAAACACAGAGAGCAATGGGGTGTGATTGGTTTTCTTAAGTTTTTTCATTATAAATTCTACACAGCTGGAACAAAGTAAAAAGATACATCAACACACCACAGAGGTCACAAACAGTGTAGCACAAAATATACAGTATACATTAAAGAGAGAGAAATAAACTGAGAATGTCTCATTAAAAAAAGAATCTAAAATAATAAAGAATTCTTTCTTCTCTCAGCGAGTTGAAAACATGGGAAAAAGAAAACTCAGTAGTTCCAAAATGAAGAATCCCCTTGCTCAAAACAAATTTTATAACACAACATTTTTATATAAAACATGTCACAACACAGTTCTCCAAGTTTACTTATCTATCTTCACCTGCCGTCACAGGCCTGCTAACAGTTAGCAAGTTTATGGCAAGATCAGCAGACAGACACTGAAGAATAAAATAAGCCTTGTGGACACAGATAGTGGTTTGAGGTGAACTTTTTTTTTTAAAAGAAAAACATCAAGGCCATTTTTTCCAGTGTACAACAAAGTAAAAGGGCACGTCAGCCCGCTATCAGACCTTTTTTGGCAGAAAGCGTAGGGGAAAAACAAAAATACCAGGAAGATGTACCTTAACACAGAAGCAATGCTGTTGTGACACTCAAAAACTTTCATTTGGTAAAAAGAAAAAGGTACCCCACATACTCCAGCAAAATCCCCAATCCCTCCCACAGCTTCATTTCCCTGTATGTTTCAAACCGGAGCGAACCTGTGCCAGAGATCACTCCTAACACGACTATCTGTGACTACCACACCGCAGCCCCTGAAAGTCCCATTTTGTTGTAATAGGAAAACAACAACACAGCAGGCTACAGTTTTAGATTCTCGGCCCTGTCGCCTAATACCACCAATTTCACAGTGAAAGCTGGAGGTAATGGGGCTGTGAGAGTGGTTTCTCACTTTTCAGCCTTACTCCAGGTTGCTTCCCAGACTCTGACTTACAGACTCTGTAAGAAATAGTTGTAATTACGGCCAGCAGCTTACTAACCACAGTCACCTCGGACTCAGCATCACACACAGCTCTTCCTGCTCGACTTACAGGGAAACTAATGTTTGAATTCACAGAGAAAATACAGAGAGCACAGAAAAACAAGCAAACTTACATAATGTACATGTGATCTGGAAATGTCGAGAATACATTTGTACAACCATGAAGACTTGAGTGTTTGGTGTTTAAAAAAGCAAGCAATTCTAGAAAAGAGGACTTATTAAATACCTTGCTTGTCTCTATTCAAAGCTAATTAGGGATATTGAAAAATATATAAACATTCACATGTGGCAAAAAAAAAAGAAATCAAACAAATCACATTAAAGCAAAGACGCCGCTTCTTTGGGCAAATTTTTTTTTACAGCCTAACAGTGTGCTTGAGGGATTAAATGCTGTGAGCACAAATCATCTACTGAGGCAAATCAAACTGAATAACAGGCTGTTAAAGTTGTCCCCGTTATTACCAAAAGAGAGGAAATAATTTTAGTGTAAACTCCAAAACAGAGATGTTCAGTGTAACACCTGAATGCAGACACGCCACAGATAGAAAAGAAAAGAAAACAATGGCGTAGCAACATTCTGTCTAGCACTCGTGGTAGATTGGAAAGATTCAGCCACTGCTTTTACATTTTTGTCAGTCATGCTTCATCTGCAGAGGAGTCTACGGAAAAATGTGATTGGTAAGGAAAAAAATTCTTAAAAAAACGTGTTCATGTCTCCCAGCACAAGTCGTTTTAAAACCTGTTATAGGACAAATTGGATGGAGTTCTTTGAGGGATTTTATTTATAAAAAAGGAGAGCAGCTCCACCCAACTGATCTAATCCAGGTAATAAAACAAGCATAACCAAAGCTGAGCAGTGTGCGTACCTTAAAGCCATCAAAATAAAACCCATCTCCCTGCACCACCTCTTGGTGTCCCCTCGGTCTGGGGGGAAAAACGAAAAACAAAAACAAACAGCCCTCTTGTGTTTAAAACTGTCATCCTCTTCCCTTCATCCCTCTGAGTTATTTCCATCATCTGGTTTCATCACTGAAAGAAAAACAACACATTTTTAAAACGAGCCTCAAATCAAACTGCGTTGTTTTTAACATTTCAGAAATATTTTCTCCATATATTCATTCATGTTTTATCAAACATAAAAAAAAAAAACTGAATTAACTTGTTATGTCATATATGTCAGGAATACTATCAGTTTTGAGTCAATAGTTTGGACACATCTATTCATGGATTGGCAGGTTATTGTCCTGCTAGCTCTACTAAAGTGAAATTGAATATACATGTAATTATCCGATGAAAAGTTTTACATGTGTGGTGACATTTTTAGCTATTTTTAGCTGTCAGGCTCCATCATTTCCGCTGGAGATACCACTTTGTACAGCCTGTTTTCTTTGAACAACAACATGTTTAGAAAATTGGTGACACTGAGATGGCTGATGATATTTCTGGTGACTGTGCTGTTCATGTTCACATGAAACTGTTAACTCCCCTGGACTTGTCCCTGTATATTACTATGAGTTTAGAAAACACATCTATGAATGAAGAAGCCAGTGAGGCCTCCCAGAGTCTGGGAATGAAGTTAGTTTTCGGTGGTCTAACCTGTTCCATGGATGCTTTTTTGTTCAGGAGACCAGCCTCTTCATTGGCCTTATCCGTCTTCATCTCCACCACAATCTCGTTGTTCACCTCTCTGGTGGCTCTGAACATAGAAGCAGATTGAAAGTGTTTCATTGGAACGGCTCTTCATCGAGCCTGTGCTAAATCTAGTCAGGAAGAATTGATTTTTTCATCTCGTTCACAAAGAGTACCACGACAGTTAACCTTGTTTACACATGAGATAACAACTATCATCGTTTAACCCAACGGTCCTCCCATCCCTTCTACTCACACTTCCTTCTTGTCCTTCTTGCTGCAGGGCAGCTTGCTCTTCTTGTTCAGGAAGTAGATGAGGGCGACCAGCAGTAGGAGCAGCAGAACACACACCACCACAGCAATCACCACCCCACTGGAGCCTCCCTGCTGCTTGTCAGCTACAGCACCACAATGGAGGGGACACATGGAGGGAAGGATGGAGGGGACGGATGGTGGGATGTAGGGTTGGTTGGATAGAGAGGAAGGAGGGATTTGAAGGTGGGAGGGAGGTGTGGAGGATTGATCACAGTGGAGGAGGTGGGAGGACGGAACGGGGAGTTTTTGATTCGCAAGGGGAGAGAGGCACCGTGAGGGGCGTTTGATTTGTGGGGTTGGAAAAAGAGGAGGAGGAGGGAGGAACATGATTTCATTTGGAGTGGATTGAAAGGGAAAAGAGGGGGATGGATAGGGTCCAGGTGAAAAGAATTAATGGATTGATGGGCGGGTGGGTGGAGAGGATAAGGGGTGGGGATTGGGATGTGGGGTTAGTCTAACTTCTGAATGCGATGACTGAAATGTGATGGGACCCAGTAACAGGGCCTGTAGCCTCACAGGTAATACTAGACAGCTGACCAGATCCAGAAAACAACACTGAGCATACTCACCCATCAACCTACACTTGTATTACTGTAACTGTGAGGACATGATACTATAAACACTGAGCGACATAAAAATGAATATTGCAAAGAAATAATAGCAATTTTTAAGGCAATTATATTTTTTCTGACTAAATGAGTATATTTTCTTTCATTTGTTTTTTGATTTTCAAGGATGTTGGATGATGGACTGTTTCTTGGCTGGGAGCTCTGACTTCTTGGCAACTTCCCTGGTATCCTAGCAACCTCACAGTAATAACAAGACTCCAGGAAAATATTTGAAGCCGCACTTTTGTGTCGTGGTGGTTAAACCGACATCACCATCAGGTTAAAGCTGCCGTTGGCAGGTTTTCAAAATTCCGGGTCTAAAGTCGGAAAATTCGAACTGATACAACTTTCAGGTCCCTCCCCCAACCTCTGACAAGCTCCGAATCGCCCCCCAAACCCCTCCCCCTCTGTGGACGAGGTTGTGCACGTGAGTTCACACCAGTGTGAGCGCACACAAGCTGCGGGCAGACTCACGCTCAGCAGCGTGTGCACAAGCTGTGATTGACAGGTAGGATTCCTCCACCCTAACGTGATTGGTTAAAAACAGCCGGGAGCGCTCGATTTTTGCAAGCATGATTACAGGCTTCAGAGGGAGCTACAGAATTCGTTATTTTTCCTAAACAGCCTATTTAATATTCTACTTCCAGAATCCCATGACAGTTCAAGCTAATATGACTAAAAAAAAGTTGCCGACCGCAGCTTTAAACTGAGCTGAGTAAAGCTCTAAACATACTACTTGTAATATGAGATTCTCGTCATGTTTTGTGGTGTTTTATTAAAGTAAAGGACTAAGTAAGGAATGCTAAATTGCCTTTCTTTGCAACTATTTCCTTTCACAAAGACACCTGAAAGGGTTCCTCAAATCTTTTCAAGACGTTGCCTTTGAAACAAAATACCAGTCGGACATCCTGAGATGCACAAACGCCCCACCTAATTGCACTATCTTAAGCATATTATGAGGGCAAGGGGATCTACTACAGGACATATTTAATTTGGTGCCGCATTCCTGTCTTGATGTTCATAATCCCAGTGATCATCAAAACAAAAAAAATGTGATAGCAAAAAGTGGTATTCAGTCCTCACTTGTGGTTAAAAGGATTGAGGTTGAGGTTAAAATTTCATGGTGGATCAATCAATTAAATGCTGAAAATGAAACTACAGAAATGCACAGCAAGGTTGTTTTATGGTTAAATTCAGTGATTGGATCAACGGGAGTTCATCAGCATTGTCTCATGCTGCGCACCGACCTTTTTAGATGATGGTTGAATCAGTATTGATCCATCAGTTCTATCAATTCCATGTCGAACACAGCAAACTTTTTCAATTCAATTTCAGTGTTTATATTTATCTATTTCCTTGACTAGACATGTGAATAAGTAAAAATTCTAATTTACGATGACATCCTGACAAAAGGCAAAACCTCTTGAGGACATTGAGCAAGGGGTCAAAGAGATACAACATAGATTAAAAACAAAATCAATACTTTATCCTAAAATATTTTTAATTGTTTTAACCTGATTTTGCCAACTACAATTATTTGGAGACTTTCTTCTATGAATTTGACAAGAAATTTGTCCAATAAAACTAAAATAATGATTTGATAAATCATCTAATGATCATTTAGAATTTAAAAAAAAATTAATCTTTGTCTTAAAACAAAGACACACAAACAATCTTTTTTTCCAGCCTCTCTATAGACATTTAGATATGATATATGTAACATTAAAAGCTTCATCAGTCATTCATGGATTGGTCACTTTTCTGATAATGTTCCTAAAATGTTCCTAAATAAAGGAGGGAGACATGGTGCATGAGCGGGATTTGTGACTTGCACAAAATTGGACAGTACATAATGATGTATGACATGGCACTCTTTATGGAGTCCCAGTTTCCTCAAAGCATCATGTTGTATTGCAATAGCAACTTATTTTAGTGTGCCAAGCATCCAGTGCCTGTGTGATACAAAAAAACAGTAGATGGAAGCAGCTGTAAATATCCTTTCCTATCTGTTTAAGGTTGTTGAATGGTGACTGTTTTACTCGTGTAAATATGGTAATAATCATCAAAAGGCAAATAATCATCATGTTAAGTTGTATGACTTTTTCCTTTTTGAAGTTTTCTGTCCTTTTTCCTTTTTTCCTAAACTCTGTCCTCTCAACTACAGTTATACAAGTAGGCAACAGATACATACAGGAAAACATTAACTCTTGTGAACACAAATACATAACCCTGTGTGTGCACACGGACATCAATTCACGAACAGTAACTCACAGCTCTAGACGAACACTATACACATGTTAAAAGGGTTAGCCATACAGACCTGACTTTAGCACAGGGTTTCCAGAGAGCAGCACTTTGAAAGAAAAAGAGTTTCTCAGTCCCATAGCAGAGCAAAGCAACAACCAAAACACACAGCGCTGAGAGCATACACACAAAAAAGCCAGTTTCACCATCTACATACAGCACCCGGAAAGTGACAACGACTAAAGGAAAAAGAAGAAAACCAGAAGGCAGTTGGAAAGAAGGTGGGACCAAAAACACACAGTAAAGAAACAAGGAGAGGAATGGAAGAAATAGAACAGAATAGAGTTCTTTATTGTCCCCAAGGGGCCACAAAAACATGTAGTAGCATCCACAAAATATAGGACAGACATCATACAAAGGTGACAAGAGAAGAAGAATAACCATATACAATATCCACAGTGTTCGGTAGCAATAGGGCAATATACAAGATTACAGTACAGCAGAGGAAGGTGTGTGTGTGTGTGTGTGTGTGTGTGTGAGAGAGAGAGATGGAAGGGTTTGGGCTAGAGGAGATGGATGGAGGGAAGATTTCTAAATTACAGGGTCTGTACAACAAAGAGTCCTGAGAGAAGAAGGGAGGAGAGGAGAAGGAGGAGGGAGAAGGCTCTACCTTCAGCTGAGTTGTGAATTGCTGCAAGAGAGGAGAAGAAACAGAAGAAATGTTTGCGGTTATGGTGCAGCAAAAGAGCCAACTAGGATTGGGTGGCACCAGCTGTTAGTAAATCTGTTCTACTAGCTTGTTTGAACTAACTAGCTGGAAAAGCTACACAAAAGTAACACCTACAAGCCTTCAGAGATAAAGGTGGCCTGTGAAGCAATTCTGGCAAAGTGGCAGCACAGGTCAACTTCTGTGTACAAGCGATGCACAATTACCCAAATAAAAGCACTAGTCACAGGGACAATCACTGGAAAATAGTATTATAAGAAGTATAATTTCATTGAATTCATGTGTAGGGGTAGTCAATGAGAAGACAGTCAGTTTGGAACTGCTCTGAGACACGAGGAGTCCGGTATGTACAATCTTTGAGCCAACACATGCAAAAGTGCTGTGAACCTGAATGTGTGCACCCAGCGAGCAGCTTTCATAGGAATAAATGGGGTGCCATTCATCTGGATGGCATTATTTTTCCTCTCAACACATCCATGCTGCTGCGCGCACATATTTGTAACAACTAACTCCCCACAGTACAATAACTAATTAGTTTGGTGCACTCTGCTTGGATTTACGGGTTAACATCCAAGGGCACTTATATGAAAAGGTTGTGCAGCTACTTTAAATTTTTATTTTATTGCAACTGTCCCATTTTTTCCAAAAAGACTACGCAAAATTTAGTTAAATTAGTTTCCCATATATCTTCTTGAACTGACTCAGACTCCAAGGCAGATTCTAAAAACTTTGAGATGAAAAAAGAGGGAGACAAAGTAGTCTTGTTGCTCCCATCTTCTCACTGACCTCGCTTGAGAGATACCGGGAAGACCTTGCTATCTGTTCCATGCTCGTTGGAGACCTCACAGGTTACCCCGTTCTTCATGATATCGGCCGTAGCTGGTAGGGTCACAGTGCTCACCATCTTGTAACCATCCAGTGATACGGACTGTTAGGGGCAAAGAATGAAGACATGGGAGTTGTGAAGTTGACATGGGTTCTCATAGATGTTACTGTTACCCAGCCTATGAATATTCAGCATCTATTTTTTCTTTTTTAAAACAGTTAGTTGTACAAGTTAAATCATCTCTCATCTTTGATCTTACACACATCATTATTTGCTTCTGACATTATCCAGTTTTTCAGAATTTTTTGGGAAAGTTTGAACTCATTTTATCACCCCATCTGGCATTTTAATAATGAAATAATAGTACATTTCTTTAAAGTTGCTTCATTAGGGATTTTCTCTCGCTTTTGAAGTTTCAGAGCAGAAAATGTGAGGAGGTTAAAAGAACCATGCTTCAAACTTCACATAATGATCCAAATGAAATCATGGATTAAAGCGGCGCTATGCAACTTTCAGTAATACGGGGTTTGTTTACCATGCAATACACACCCCAAAGCTGTAGGGGGAGCTCCGTAGAAAATAAGGCGACAGTCTAGCCAGACTGTCGTAAACCCACCAGAAAACCCACCAGGCAATTTACGGTTTATTTTTCAAGACACTGGCAGAGAGTTGGGCTGTGTTCGAAACCGCCTACTACATACTACATACTTGAAAACGGCATACTCATCTATCTGACAGTATCCAGAGCGTTTACACACAGTGCACTTCACTCCTGCCCGAGCCGACATCAGCCGGCCTGAAAAGCTGATTTCGCTTAAGCTATAAACTCTGTAAATATATAACTTTAGCAACATTTGACACATTTTCAGGCGAGAAAGTAGTCATTTAGACCCCCAAGGTGTTGAAAATCTGACAAAATACCGGCTATTTACAATTTTGTTCCCACGAATTCGCCGCTAGTAAAGCTAGCCGCAATGAGCAACGCACTTCCGGTTATGCCGTTTTGACTGCTCTCGTCCCGTTAACGGAATTTGACCGTTGCATCTTGGGTAGTTTGAGTGTGACAAGTAACCTCATGATGAACACTCAACATTTCGGCGAATCTAGTATGCATCTAGTGTACATCCGGGAACTTAAAAAAGTATGACTAGTAGGAATAGTAGGAGAAGTAGGCAGTTTCGAACACAGCCTTGGAGAGCCGTCGACAGCTAATGGAGAGGGGGTGTGTCTTATCAGGCTACCTGGCCAGAGAGTTATCAGAGCCCTTTACGACCTGCCGTGAAGCAGTAGTTCTCGGCTCTCGTGTGTCGCGAGACTTCCAGAGGTAAACAAAGCACGTGGCGCCACAGGCAAAGTTGCAAGCGCTGTTTCGGTCTAGGGCCACCAGATGGAGATGAAAATGTCACCGTTTTCATCAGAACGGGTCAGCCAAGCAATCTGATGATTGCCAAGCAATTTTATGACCATGAAAAAGTTGCATTGTGCCGCTTTAAGAAAGAAGCAGTGATTTTAGTTTACTTAAACATTTCAATAGATTGTGAAGAAAACAAGTCTGCTTTTCTTGGATGCGTTTCCAGGTGTATACTGTACCTCTTTTCCTGAGGGCTTCCAGGTGAACTGAGGAGCAGGGGAACCATAAGCCGAGCACTTCAGAGTTACTGTGTCTCCTTCCTTCCCCACCTCTCCAGGAGCAGGATCCTCGATCATTGGTTTTCCTGAAAGTGTTGGGTAAACAAAGAGAACAATGCAGTGAAACTTGGCAGTGAAAACAAACACATGTCCACCGTTCCATCTCATATTGGAATTAATCACACGGGAAGGAAGCATTATTCTGTCTCCACAAAATGCACAACTTCCCTCCTCTGACTAAAACAATAGCCCACACACTCTAACACCCATCATTGTTATTATGATCTGTGTGGGTGTGTATGGTAGTGTACAATGGCTAATTTAGAAAAGACAAACTTCTCTGCTTTGAAGCAGAGGCCTCTCATACCTAAAAGGGACTTATTAGGGATGAAACTGTATGTTCAACAGATATAACAATTAGTACAGTATGCATTTTCAGATGTTGTCGAGACATGTTTGTGTGTAAAAAAAAAATATATATATATATCATCCTTATCCATAGAAAAAGTTGGGTAAAATCTGACTAAAGGTAAAAGGCATGATTTATAAAACATTTAACCAGATGTGAACTTAAACTTTGGGCAAATATTTGCACATTTTAAATGTGAGGCCACTAACATGTTTCCAGAAGGTTAGGACAGGGGCATGTTTACCATTGTGTTGAATCACCTCTTCTTTTAACAACACACTGAGCATTTGGAGACCAGCAGCTGTGGTTTCGAAGGTCAAATGTTTTCCCCGGATTTCAGCTGCTTAACAGGATTTCATGCTATTATAATACATGGCGGAATGTGGTTGGGAATTGTCTTGCTGAAATAAAAAAAAACCTTTTATCTCTAAATTTTGATTGCTCAGACCAATTGGTGGTTTCACACTTTATCTAAAGCGCTCTCTAATAGGCTTGGGCCTACAAAAGAATGGTGCGTTTGTGGATGCAGCTGTGGTTGAATGAGTTTCATAAGGGTTCCTGAGCAAATGCTTTTTAAAGCAGATCTGCTTTAGGGCCAAAAAAATAAAAAAATCACAGCAACTAGGAATTGGGTCTCCAGCCAGGATTGGTCTGTTGTGTACAAAGATTTCTTAAGTTTCTCTAAATCTTTTGATGGCCTCATACACCACACAACCAAGGTTCCTGGTTCAAAATTCAGCTGGGGTCTTTCTGTGAGGAGTTTGTATGTTCCCTCTGTGTCTGCGTAGGCTTCCTCCAACAGTCCAGAAACATGGCAGAATCCACGTTATTGGTGGGTATAATTATTGATTCTACATTGACATTATTGATAAATTTGCCGCCTTGTTACTGATCCGCTACCCTAATTAGCTGTAAGGTGTTCGATCTGTTTCTGGCATTAAATGAAAAAATGACAAAAAAAGTGTTTTTCATAAGTTCTCTTTATAAAATTTCAGGTACATAGAAGACTAAGCAATTTGCATCACTGCATTATATCAATATTTTTTAAAATAAGGCTGCATTAGCCGCTAATGTGACTGAAAGTTATTTTCTATGAGTGGGCTGTGCAGATCTGTGAATGTGACTCTGTGAATATAAATCTAGTGAGTATGTTACCTTTGACCGTGAGGTTGACACTGGCCTGGGCTGTCAGGCCTGGCACAGACGGAACAGCTCCAACACACACGTACTCTCCTGCTTTGTCATAGGTAACCTCTTGTATTGATAGATTGCCGTCTTGAGAGAGCACTTCAGAGCCCTGGAAGAACACAGACACACTGAAATAAAGCCAGTTTGACTCACATCATCCTTGCCTGAGTCTTTCTTTTTATTCTCTATATTTGAAAGTGAGAGTTGAACAGCACTGTGAATATCAAGACTCAAGGCACTCTGGTGTGCTGGGAAAGCAGAGGAGGATTCTTCACACACACTGTTTGACAGCACCGTGATAACAGATCATCCTCCATGATAAACCTGTCTCTTGCAATACTTCACTATTTCTTCTCACAGGAATCCTTCTTAAGAACAACACTGTCTCTAGCCAGTTTCTATCACACCCAGGAGACACAACAAAGAGATACACAGGCTACAAAAACAGTCCTGATGCTGCAGGAACACTCTGCACATAGCAAGTGCAGAAGCAGGGATGAATACAATGTATATCAAAAGTATGTGGCTTTACATTATAAGAATGCACTGGGATGCTTTAAATAGCCTGTAACAGAAAGCAAATAATGTTTTGGTGTTGTTTTCCATGGAAATCAATTGCAGAATATAGACAGTAAAAAACAAGTTGACCAAGCAAAAATGTTCAAATACAGAGCCTCTGGTAAAAATATATTTCTGTTTAACATCTGGCCAGTACATTTTCAATTTGCAGCACTGATAAGTTAGTGATACAGCAACCATTATTATATGTAGGAATGCTCTGTGGAAAGATGAGGTGCATTAGCGTAGCTTAATGATGATGTCTTAAGTCTATATCAGGCTTTCATTGCTGGCTAAAATCTTCATCATACACTATTATCTCCAAGCTAATTGATCTACAATCACTTTTTTATTGGTAGCGACTACCATCCCGAAAACTCCAACATAACAGAACCCTGGCCCTTTGTTTGGGGGCCACCTGGGTCTAAAAATACAATATTCAGTGCACCGTTAAAATCTTCCTCCAGCTTCCCATCTTGCCAGCTCACTCTGGCACATAGCCTGTGCCAGAGTGAGCTCCCAGGCCAGGCTATGACATGTTTTGATGGTGGCTGAGTGTAATTTGTGTCCCCAAAATGACATTTCTATGCGAACTTAGAAAAGGTGCATCACCCATATCAAAAAAGGTGTACCCTGAGAGAGAATCCAGTGGAGAGGAGTGGTACAATCCACCAACTAAAAATGACTGTTCTGAACAGAGCTGCTCAGACAAAATTGAGAATGCTCATGTGGTAATTTATCCCCGTGGTATTTTGATTATAACATGTCTAAAACACTTTAAGACCTTGAGAGACCAAGTAAATTTACGCAAAAGGGGCACAATATGTCTCCTTACAATGAAGTTCAGCAGGAAAAATTGTCTGAGAGAAAAAAACATTTTATAAAGGAGCATCATTTGATATTCTTTAACATGAAAGTAAATAAAGTTGGAAAGACGTAAGAGGAAGAAAGGTTAAACATTTCTGAAACAAACCTTTTTCCACTGAACTGTATGCACGTCAGATGCCTTGGTCTTGCACCGCCACTCCACCTTGTCTCCAAGCTTGACAACTTGAGGCTGATCTGGGGTCACGCTCACGGGGTCAATGTCTGACCAACAGAAAACAGACAGCAGCTTAGAGAAGGAGCAGGAGACACTTGAAAACATAAGGCTTTCCAAAAGGAGCTAAAGAGGTGCCGCTTCAAATCCAAAAGCCATATAATAAGCCATATAATAAGACTCTCAAAATGGCAGTACTGAACAAAAATGTAATATTTTTCTCTTTTGCAAGTGCAAAGCTTATACAGTTACTCTGGAGTTAAACTCATTTTAAAATGTTAAGAAAACATTTGAAACATTTGAAAAGTCTTTTTCAAAGCTGATCAATGTGTGCGATAAGATCAAATTAAGGTTGGGATAGCAGTAAATTAACAGATGAACTGTGAAAAATTGAAGTGGATATCGCCCGGCTGAAAGGATTCCATTAAAGCTTACCCCATGCTAACCTCTCTAATTTTAAAGATTTACTGATTAAAAAAATAGCTCAATGCGAGGGTAAAAGTGCACAAACAGAAGGTAAATTGTTCTTTACACAAACATTAACTCAATTCTGCAGTTTTACATGTTTGTGTGTGTCTTTGACTCACTCACAGTTGACTCTAAGGTTGATAACTCCTGTCAGGTCAGCTTCGAGGTTATCAAAGTCTGTGGCGGTGCATTTATAATTACCGGAATCTGTACGCTTGACAGATTTCAGTGTCAGGAGACCACCCTGACCAGGGACGCTCTGTCCCTGATTATGGAAAGAAAGTGTTAATATGGGTAAAGACTGAGGGAGAGGGTGAAAAAGATCATTTCATTTTTTGAGTAAAAAGAAATTCTAAGAAATGTTGCCTCTGCTCTCACTCAGAAGTTCATATGTGCATGAGATGTTTACGTACATCTTTAGAGAAGTCAAACTCAGGCTGAGGGTTTCCATCAGTCTCACATTTCATGTCCACATTATCACCCTCTTTGACTGCATTGGTGTTGAGTAGAAAAAAGGTAGCTTTCTCTGAAGGATCTAGATGGACAAGAACAGGAACAGAACAGGTGGAGAGTCCTTCATCGGTTACTTTTACATTGTTAAAGGTCATAAACAACGCATTCCAGAGGGTATACTTTCCCAGCACCCCCCTTTTCTATGCACCGGCATCCTTCTCTATCTGAAAATTGGATCTACATTCCAACTTGGAGCCTCGTGTAATGCTTCTGGGTGTATTATGTCCTAAAAAAATGGAAGCAACTGCATTTTCAAAGCTTCCCAAGTTTGGCACATTCACTGACAGGGTTACCTTGTACTGCTGTGACTAAAATACGTGTGGCGTATGCTGTGCTTCATTCCCACTCCAACAAATATGATAGACCTACAGAAGACAATTTTTATTTATAAAACTAACTTATGAGGCTGTTGTTTGCTACAAATTCTACAAATTTAATTAGGCAGAAGAAAAAAGATGACATTTTATCCTGAAGTTTTCCCAAAAGTCCCTCTGACCTTTTAATGCATTAGTCAGACTTCTAAAATACATGGATACATCTTAGCTCGATACAAATCACCCAAAATGAAAGCTTATAAAACCAGATAAACACCCAAATATTATGATTAGGGTTAAAATCATTCCTGCATGTATACGCTGAACGAGACTCAAATGGGCCTTGACGCTCTGCACATGCTCTAAAGTTCCAATAAAGCTGCTCTTTGTCACATTTTTTTGTGTTTGTTTTGCGTGATGGCTAAAACAAAAAGTCTGAAATTGTGACTGAAAATCAGTCTGTTAAGCTTTCGTGTCAACTTGCAGTTCCCTTAACTTTTTAAACTGTCGCTCTGCTCTGATAAAATCGTGATTATATACCTGCAGCGTCGTCTGAGAAAATTCAGCATTCAAGTAGTTTATAGATGCCTCTACAGTGAATTCAGCTATACTTACACAAATGACAATTTCCCACATAAAAAGTTAAAAGGGACATTTTAGAATCGCCTATTAACCTAACATGCATGTTTTTGGGACGGTGGGAGGAACCCAGTGTAGAGAGAACCCACGCATACTCTGGGAGAACATGCAAACTCCACACAGAACGGCCCCAGGAATCGAACCGTCAGTTTTTCTCTTTTCTCATTGTAGTGTTGACATACTGGTTTCATAGGAAACTTTTAATGATTAGAAGCAAGCAATAAAAGCATTCAAAATAGGTCAGAGGCAAGCAGTTTCCATTTAATAATTGAAAAAAATTTAAATAAAAGCTACTGAGAAAACTAACATTTGATCAAAAATATTGAATCAAATTAGTATTTGCTCATGGTGAAGTGGTTGGCACTTTCTTCTCACTGCAAAAAGAATTTTGTGGTGAGCTATAGCCTTTTGTGTGTCGTCTGCATATTCTTTCTGTGGATGCACAGATTTTTTCCAGATTATTCAGTTTCCTCCCAGGACATATATGTTAGATTAACCAGATATTCTATTTTAACCACACACCTGACTGAAAATGTGAATGATTGTTTGTCTAATCAAGTAATGTGTCAACCTATCACCTTAAAAAAAAAGTCTAAAGTGAGCTGAGAGACTTCTGGTTAAAATCCTCATTATAGCCTAACTACATGTAATCTCCCAGCCCCTGTGCTCTCGCCAGTCTGCTTACAGTTGAGGTTGATTTTGGTGGTGTCAGACTTCTTCTCCTGGATCTGGTTTCCTGGACTGGAATACTCCACAATGCAATGGAACTGAGAGTCCTTGTCAGCCTTCGTGGGCTGCATGAACAGGGTGCTCTTAATGGTGAAGAGCCCTGACGTCTCCTTCACCACAGAGTGAACCATGTAGGTCTCTGACAGAGAAGGGAGAACATGTCTTAAGATGGATTACTTCAAATGATCAATTTGCAGGATGATATGAAGTTCGACCTGCCAGAGGACACATACTCTCGTTTTTGTCTTTGACCTCGGGAAGAGGTTCGTTGTTTTTGACCCAGATGATTCTTGGCACGGGGTGTCCATTCATCGCCGAGCAGGTGCCAATCTGATACACAAAGGAAAATACAGGAAGCGCAAATGATATGAGTAAAAGGGTAACTCTTATAAAAGCCATGTAATGTGGCAACACACAAACCTCTGAGCTGGTAGTATCCCCCACTGAAATGGCCTGAACTGACTGTTTTGTGAGTTCTGGCTTCTCAGGGGCACCTAAGACAAAAAAAAATAATAAAATCATTAAATCATTATAATTCAGTGGAAGAAAACCCTCCACGCTAATGTGACATTGTAGCACACATAATCTTGCCTTCATCATTTATAGTCCGAGTCACACATATGTTGACCTTGCTCATTAAGTCTAGCAGTAAATAACCTGCTTCTTAGCATTCCACTCTGACCTGGTTCATAAGAGCTGATAAGGGTCACACCACAAAAAACTCCCACTTCCTACCCCCTGGCTCACACACACCGCCACAGGTGTGAGCATTCCCGCTTGTTTCTCTGTTTTATTCCCAAACTCACTAATCCAAGGTCATCTTATCGCTGCCTACAGCTGTTGACTGCTTATGAAAATAAACATTCAATGGGTATTTCTTTCTCTCTCTCAGTCACTCAGTTCTTATGCACAATCCCAATACCCCCTTGGCCCAACCACTTGGCCACAACCCTGTGTTTTGTTTCGCTGCTGCGTTGGGTAAAATGGACCGCTTCTTTCTGAGGATCGAGCCTTTCAATTGGCCCTCCAGATGGAGTGCTTTCAGATCCCCAAACAGAGAGGTATTCCTTTTTCTAGGTAAATATTTCTACCTCTATCCCCTGTAGACTCATTCTGAAGGACCACTACCCTTTCAAGGACACTCCAAAACTAGAGGTACATCCAAGGGGGTGGGATTAGGACTGAGTGATTGTCTTTGTTAAATACATTTAGAACCATTTACCAGAAATAGATGATTTGTTTTCACGTTCATCTTCTGCATCCTCTTACATCCAATCCAATGTTTCTTTGTGCTTTAGGAAGAGTTTTAATTCTGTGTTTCAGCTTCACACTGTTTCATTTCTACTTTAGGCTTCCAAAGAATGAGACGCCCAGATATTGCTGCTGCAGCTGAACGCTCAGGAGACCACATAACTCAGTCCCATTAAGTTAAGGCGGTAGAGACACACAATAATTCAACCCCCCTATAAGTCAAGCGGTCAAATGTGCAAAAAGAATAATTACAGGTTTGCGAGACAGGTTGTTTTCTTAGCAGTGTGGGCGTTAAGCATGTCAGAGAAGGCCTTTGTCAAATATCACTCTATTGAGGTTTTGTCTAACACTGACTGGCCCATTCGCAATAAAAAAAACTTATTTATGAGTTTCCTTTAAGCACTGGTGCCTCTGAGAGCACAAATGTTAATAGATAACTTATAAGCTCTTTTTCAAGAAGAGGCATGGCTAAGGACAGGGTTGCTTTGCTATTCTCTCAACACAACCCCCTCCTCCTCCTTAGAGAGACCTATGGCCCAATCTGAAATGCAAATGAATCCTGCTCATTTTGGTTCGTCTGCGGTGGGAGGGGCAATGACACAGCATCCTGCACAAGGGTCAACCCACGGCATCTTGGCGATGAATCCAGACTCGTATTAAGATGAGATATATGAGACATGACAAGTCTGATTGAACTATTCATCAATTATGTCAAAAGTGATTAGATTGGGGTTAATTGACCTCTGGGGAACTTGTCAAAACAAATTGGTAACCCCAGGCTTCAGAGAAGGCTCCAAAGTCCTCCATTTAATGAAACACTATTAACTAAGTCTGCCCTACTTTTTACAGATGCAGACAATTGTAGCAAAGTTCCTTAAAAAAAACATTAAGTGGTGTGTGAAATACAATCAGCATCATATGTTAGGTATAATTTAGCAAATGTATGAATGAAAACACACCCATCCACACACACACACACACACACACACACACATTATAGCCATAAGTCTTAAGTCCTTTCAACAACTAAAAGAAAGGTTTGTGTGTTTGTGAGCGCGCATTCTTTTTTGGCCTAAAAATGGCAAAGAAATGCTGAAGTCAAAAAACAAGGCTGACGTACAGAAGACTTTGACCATAGACTGAGCCTCTTCAATATCTTCTGGGCCATCAGTGACTTGGCAGTAGAAGAGAAGCTCATCAGAAGGTTCGACGGGAGAGATGGTCAAAGTAAAGTCCTCTCCAATAGAAACCCGGTTAGTCAGACGGGTGTTATCGTCACTTTTTCCCTCCCCAGTCTTGGAGCGAAAAGCCACACGTATCCTGGCATCCTGGTCGTCCTGAAAGAATAGAAGGAAAATGAAGAATGAAGTCTGGTGAAACATGCGGCATAATGTAGGCAGTCTTTTCTCCTGCACATTGATATTCTGAGGTGAATAAAAATCTATATTTGGGAATTACTTACAATGTACCACTCAACAACAGTGTTGCTTGATTTTGAGCCGGTGTATGTGCAGGGCAGTTGGGCTGTCCCTCCTTTTGTGACCTCGACTAAAGGAGCCACCTTCACAACCAAACTCCCAGAGCAAACTGTAAAAATAAAAGCACACAAAAACCAAAAAGATTAATAATTACAGGCAGAGGGATTAAATAAAGTTTTAAGAATATGTGGAGAAAGCAAAACAAAGCAGTTTTATAATTTGGGCTTTTACAGGACTGAACAATGTGCTGTCTCTTGATGACAGGCACATGGGATTATGTAGCTATAGAGGGAACAGCAAATAAGAAATCCACAATTACAACTCATCACAGTGTTATTTGATTAAAAGCCTGTGTGTTTGTTTCATACCCCTGGGGTTTCAAACAGTGTGTTGTAAGAACTGGGGACAGCCATGTGGCGTCTGTGAGGCACGGCGTCAGCACCGCAGAGCACCTTTTCCTGCAATGCCTTGGGCAGTTTGCTCTCATCACTCCTCGCATGCTCATCACCAACAAGAGGCTACAGTCTATGATTGCACAACACTTTTATGGCACAGCGCCTCCCAGGAAGCGTATACACGCACAGCTACAGTGCACACATGTAATGTTTGCCCCCTGCAAACACACAATACAGTAAACAGACACACAGCTGTACAGAGACAACAACTGACACTAAAGTGATGCCAGAGGGTCAGACCTCACATGTGTACACAGACATATGCCACTCACATTTGTTCCGGAATAACACAAATCCCCTTTAGCAGTAAAGCGTTTATGAAGTAGAGGTAGAAGCAATAGGGCCTTTGTGAATGGTACTGTCAGTGTTCCCCATTCGCCAGGGACATTTAGATGCAACCAGTGTCCCAGATTTCTATGTAATAGTATGCAGCTAGAGGACAGAATGGACTCTTACTGGTTCCCATGGGGACAGACAACATTATAACACTCCAAGCACTCTGTATATCCACCTATATATAAACAATGCAACAACGAGACTGCATTACAGATTGGGAATGCTTGGGGGAGGTGAAGGACAGCGAGAGGAAAAGAGCTCCCTTTTCTACTGATGAAGTCAGTGCAATGAGTACAGTGTCACAAATCTATTGTTGTGGAAACACATGGTGACATTTGAGTCCACTGTGTTGTGAGAGTGAGGTTCTAATCAATCTAAACAACTGCATGTAAAGGGCAAAGTTATTAAGGTTAGGGGCATGATACTTTTAAAATAGTTCATTCAAATCCAGTCAAAAGTATGGACAGCATAATTAAAAGTCTATAGAGCATTTCTATTGAGCATCAATAGCTGTACCATCTTTAGGAATCTAATCATACTTACGATAAAATTAATTTATATGCAGGTGGAATAAAAGTTAATTAATTCTAAAAAAGTACAGTAAACAGGCACTCAGCAACAATCAATTAAATCTAGACCTAAGTTGCTATTCCATTTGGGGAAATATATATATATATATATATATATATATATTATCTTAATAAACAACATCCTCATATTCTGTATGATACCATAAATAAAACATACCTTCAATTTCCCGACTACAAATTCTAGAGCTGAATAATTTATTTGTTGTGAAAAACTGTGAAGCCAAGAGTGGGGAGGATGGACTTCTGAATCATAGCTGTCTGACAGGCAAGCTTTAATAACAAGGCAGAGAAACGCAAACGGTGAGATGAAAGAGAGTTTGCTGAAAATGTCTAAAGAGAGATGAGAGGAGCTGACCGATGACCACCTTCTTATCAGGCTACTGTAAGGGGAAGGAGCAAAAGCTGCAGGAGAACACAGAGAGTAAACGACACATGAAGGAGATCAATGGTAAGCTCATACACTCTGAGGTTGCTGTGTTGTTATTGACACACATTCCTAAGGGGTTACATGTTGTGATTCACCATGACCCCCAAACCAGGTAGAGGTCACAGGTCAGTGAAGTGCTGACAAGTGAAGAAAAGATTTCATGTCTGTCCCCAGTATTTTATTCTTTCACTTCCTCTTTATTCACGTTCTCACTTCCCTCGGGTTTATTTTTAATCATGCTCCTTGTACTCTCCCTCTTTTCCACCCTTTGCTCTAAATATTCTGGTGTACGAGCTTGGCATCTCTCAAGTGAATGAACTTAGGTTTTACAAAACAAATATCATGTTCCGTATTTCTAAAAGGGATGTAGCTGAAAAAAAAAAAGTTCTCTGTTTCTATGCCAACACAAACAGCAAGCAAGACAAACAAATGTACAAGAATGTGTTTGTAAAGAAAGCGCTGTCCTTTTCAACAGCATCTAGGGTTTAAGTGTCCTGTTAAGTGGTGCATGGGAAAAATACACATTCACAAACACAATATTAAATCAAGTGACTTTTTGGCACATGAAACGAAAGCTCATTTCATTTTCTTTACTTGGCTTGATAACCGGGCTTCTCTTCATGTTACCATTGTGGGTCTTTTGGATGGTGATGTGTTCTTGTACTGTGTGAAAACTTCAAATATTGAAGGGATCAGATATATATGGTGCCAGGAGAATGAATCCTAGTTATTCTGCTGATCCTCTTACTTTTAATCTAGTGCCACCAGTAGGTGGAAGATTTTACTTTATTTTATCTATATCAAGAGAATCAGAAATCCTGATAATGGATGTAACTGATAATCAGGATAGAAAGAAAATAGAAAGAAATTCATCAAGGGAATGTTGGGAAAAGTAAAAAAGAAAACAGTGTCCAAACAAGTTTCCTCACTGATTATTTGAAGGTGTTGATTAAGCATTCAGCATCTGCGACAGCTAGTTTTTAAGCAGTGCAAGTCACACCACAGCGATAGTAAATTCACTTCCTGTGGAAAGAGAAACGTCTGTCTTATTGTTGCATCACACTATCGGTACATTTTTCAACCACCGATGGAACATTAACCAGATAAAACTGGACAAAAATAGCTGGAGTCTCATTTTTTAGAGCATTTCAAAGCCCTGTTTTATTTTATGTATTTTATATTCATATTTTCATGTTATGGGATAATAGATGATAGTGAGAAATTATTGGTCGACACTATCTGTGAAAGTTTAAACATGAATCACAGAACAAACAATTTGCTGAGGATTATTGGGTGGTGTTGATGTCTGAGAGAAGGCAGTAATATGGCATATAAATCAGAAGAGTCCATCTGCACCATTTCCTGCTTCCTTTTCCAACTCGTCTCTCATTGATTTAATTCTTTGTCTCACTCAAACCCTTTTCTGCCTTTCAAACACATCTTTTGGTGTCATTCACAATATGTTGAGTCCAGAGTGATCAATCAGGCCGCTGCTCTGTGTTTTACATGAGGCAGCTGGACAGACAGAGACAGGCAATTAAAGCATAATTAGTGAGTCCTCTGTCCAATCTGAGCCTAGAGCAGCATGTGGGTGTGCGCTGGAGTGTTTGTGTATTTAGAGACACAGGCTGCTGGCTGTCACCGTGTGTGAGGGGAGTAAAAGAAAGAAATGGTGGGGGCAATTAGACCAGGGGGGTAACTGCACGGGGGTCTCGTTAGCTGATGCAGGCCAGATAATCGGATTTAACCAAAGAGAGAGAAAGTGTGTGTGAGGTGGTGTGTGATGGGGTGCGTGACTGGGTGGAAAGACAGATGGGAACAAGATGGTCAGACTGTGAACTGTACACACAAACACACACACACACACACACACACACTCTTACAGTATATCTATAATGCATGGGATATTTATGAGCAACCGAACCTTCCCAAAAAGCTACAGTTAAGTACATGGTGTGTAGAAAAAAAAAAGGCCAGAATGTGCAGTCAAAGCAGTATGGCAGAACAGATGAGGCCCAGAGATTCATGTCAGTCCCACGTCTACTGAAAAGTTAATGTGAAACCAACTTTAATACCCTCTGTCTGCCTCGTCTTGCCTTTTTCTTCAACTCGTCTCCCTGCCTGCATCTCTTTCTCTTTCCCCCTCTCACACAGACACACACACAAGAGGGTGCCTCTCATTTTGAAAAGAACCAGCTGGATCCTCTCTCTCTCTCTCCTGCCCCCTCTTCCTCTCCTGTTTTCGCTTCACCTACTGCTGTATTCTGGACATCAAACCAGGAGCCTCTTTCTCTCTCAGACTCTCCTCCTTTTCATCCCTCGGTCTCAAAGAGCATTCTTTAATACCATGTCCTCAAAGTTTCTGGTGTATTTATAAGACGAAAACAAAGAATTTGCAAAATAGCAAAAGAAGGAAACGAAGAAAATAGGAATGGGGGAGAAAAGATGAGAAAGGAAGGAAAGGAAAGAGTATCCAGAGGCAGAACTAATAACCCTCTGTACCTACATGAAATTCACCATCATACAGCAAAACCTCTGTGTGAAGCCACCTCAGCCTTCCTTTTACCTGCCTGTCTTTTTGCTTACCCAAACAGCACTTGTGGGGTGAGGAGTGATTAACGAGCTGGGTAACTCAGTGCTCTGTACACACCTGGAGGACAGTGATAGGGGTCCAGGAAAAGTGTGTTAGATCTCAGACTGCATATATCACAGTGAAATATCCGAAACCACGGCAACAAAACACTGCCAGGAGGAGCGTACGGAAGATTAACTTTATCCAAGTAGAAATCTGGGAGGGGCAAGAGCAAAGCAATGTCGTACCTGACGAACGAAGAATGTCAGTAGAGCTGTGTGTGTGTGTGTGCGTGTGTGTGTGCGTGCATTTGTGTGTGGTCCAAAACTCTAACAGGATTAGTGTGTTTGCAGTTGGCAAAGCAAACAGAGTTCAGTCGCTGAAGACACTGCCTCAATGTCATGAAGGACTGAGTCACTTTCAGCATGAGGTTTTGACAGAAACAACGGAGCTTCCACTGGTCATCACTTTCCACTGATCAGCAGCTTCTCTGGTGTGTCTAGAACACCCTCTCAATCTCTTGATACTTTTAATAGCTTTCAATGACTGTTTCAATCAAACTGCTGATAACCCAAGCTGACCGTCTACTTGTAAAAACTTATTTTCAGAAGACATTTAGCAGCAACAAGCATAGTGTTGCTGTAGTGGCATTAATGGCAAAATTTGATTGTAAAGCTATAAACGAAGCAGCAGCGGCAGCGGCAGGCACAAGCATAAACACAGTTTGACATTATAAGTGGCGACTATCACCTCATACACAGCATGTCAGAAGGTCTAGATATAGGAATATGGTTGCATCAGCACAGAATGACAGGGATCCCTCAGCTCACTAACGCTGGTTATTTCCCATTTATATTCCAGACTGAAGTGGACTCAAATCTTGTGCTTACAAGCCTCTCACATTCACTTAGGGCTTACATCAGTCTTTCTTCCCTGCAAGATGGAAACAGTTTGCTTTGCTCTAGAAAATTCATTTTGGCAGACAAACTCGATTTATCACAGAAATTTACTCCAGAGGGACAGCTGTGATGCAGACGAGATAAACGAAAAAGTTTCTCAGCTGGCACTCAAGGTAAAGATGGTGTAGTTTGACCATGCGGCTAAAAACTAACTAACTATTTTTGCCTCTATCCTAAAGTTTGAGTAGGTGACAATTTGAAAGGAAATTGAGCATTGGCATAACCCACATGGCATATATATATGTATGTCAAGTGTTGGTGTGTGTTTGTGTATGGGGTAGGGGACCTGCTGGGTCAGAGTGCCAGTGGGAGGGTGGGTCCTTGTAAGGCCTGGAGTCCATCAACGCCAGAGTGATAAGAGAAGAGCAGGTGCAGCACGAGAACAGCTGCTGCTGCAAGCCACACACACCAGACTCACAACCCACACACCATCAATGAATGCCACCTAGAGAGGGGCAGGGCAAAGAGGGAAAAAGACCCCAGGCAAGCAGAGAGAGGGCAAGCTTCTCAAGTTTAAGTGAAACAATAAGTTGTATATATTCAAGTTAGACCACTTCAGACAAATTGATATCTATATCTGCACATGTGTATATACTGTATGCATATATACTGTATATTCTCAGTATTAACCTTTGACAGAGAATAACTGATATGTTTCTGACACCAATTAGACTCTCACTGCTGTTCACTATAGGATAAGATAGGATTACTGAAATAAATGGATGGAGAGGAGGTTCAGTTTGAGGTTTAGTATTTCCATTGCCTAATCACAATTTGAAAAAAAAAAAACAGAGATTTTTTTTTCTCACCTCAAAAAAACAAAACTACACAAATAACTTTTTAACAGAGGATCCAGTTACTGAAAATATCTTCTCCCCATTTGTACCCATGACGGCCACAAATTGTTGTGTTAAATTTGGGTCGTCTCACATTTTTCTAGACAATGCAGATGCCTTGCATTATAACCAAAAATGAACTTAGGAATAGACAAATCCACAGACTGAACAATTCCGATTCAGGTCTGTAGGTAATGTTAAAGGGATTTCGGCATCGAGATTTGGACAATCAACATTCAGAGTTGTCAGTTTTCCATTTTTCTGGAGAAGTGAAAAAAAAAAAGCAGAAGCGTAGAAAACTGGCGTAAAATCTTAAAGTTTTAGTTTTGCTAAAAATGGATGGAGGAAAGATGGAGGAGTAACACATAATAAGGAAAACTTTAGGAAAATACACAATACAGAATGGTTATTGTCAAAAGTAGCCATGAATTTGTGAACTTTCAATGATTATACATGCTTTCATTAGTACTTACATGCTTTCATTAGTACTTAAGAGGCACCATATCCTGACACAAAGGCCATAAAAAGCTAATGTCAAGCATCACTAATAATCTTAGTGCTGTACTTGAGTGTCCATTTACAGGCTCTTTTTACAACAGCAAACTTGTTCAAATACAGTTGAGGCATTTCTGATTGACAGTGATGGCTGGATGTAAATGCATAGAAACATGTGACATCTGCTCTTTTCTGTTGCAACCTCATCTTGTTTTCATAAGAGTTTATTCCAGATGGGACCAATAAAGTATTCAAAAGCTCCTCATACAGGATTCCCATATGAACTTTTCCCATGACCATTTCATATTTTTGTATTATCTGCCTTATAAAGTAAGGCAATTTCTAAATTCTAATTTAAGATGGAAAGAAATATTACTCCATCTTGTCCAAAGAATGACTTTTTAGGTGATAGAGACCATCTGAGAATTCAGTAACTCAAAATAAATGGATTTAAACTATACAAGAATTCCTTGAAAAGAAACTTTAGAAAAAAGTGTCACACATACAGCAGCACTCTGAAGTACCAATTACAGCAATCATAAATTCAGCCTCAGTCTTGTAAACCTTATCTGACCATTCACGGGCATTCTAAAAGCCTCCCCTCTCGTAACTCTGACTCGGTAACAAAAGCTTTATTGTGCATCAAAGATGATATCTGGGCATCTAATTGAAGTCAAACACAATTACATGTTTAGTGCTCATATTTCTTTGCATGGTAAAACTGGGTGCCCTCATTTTTATGGATTTCCTGTAAACCATGAGGGTTATTTGTCATATCATTGTGTCTTCGGGATGAGGGGCTTTGATTAAAGGTGATCCTGGATGCTCTGATGCCTCATGCTAACCTCTACAATTACAGGATAAGGGATGGCCTGCCAGACTTCCTGTCTGGGCTTGTTCTGATGTACCACCTGAGCAGCAAGTAAAACCCACACCTGGGACCCTGCAGCAACACAGACACAATCACACCCACATCCACATCCACATCCAGGTTACAGTTTAGGGTAATGCAAGTCTGTTTTATCCCTTTATTTATGGGCACTAAAACCTCCGCTATTCCGTGTCCTCTCCATAAGTAGACAGGAAACAAGGCAAAAGATAGACTGCAGATCTGATACTTTTTTTGTGAAAGTTTCCATCTTTGCTTAATTGATCTCCTCTTTCATGCTGCAGTTTTATAGCTCTTAAATCAACCCTCATGCTCGAAATCTGTTTAATCTTTCACGTCTGATGTGCAAAGCATATTTCAATGGTGCTGATGTGATTAGCACTTAAAACATGGTTCTCTTCATTTGAATTCAGAGGTTGAGCTTCAAATAAAACAAGTAAGGGGAGACAGAGGACAGAGCAAGAGGGAGGGGATGAGGAAATGAGTTTGGAAGGTCTGATGTTCCAGAGGACTCGATATTGACGTAATGCAGCTGACTCAAACACAAGCCAATTAGCAATTAGCCGGGGTTTGCAACAGTCTTCTCTGCTGTCATAAAGGCATAAATCCTCACATCTGTGCATCAGACTCAGTGTCATAAAATGCAGAGTTGTGAGTCACTGCAAAGTTGGATGACTCTGCAAATTATCTATGCTTGCTAAGCTTCTACACAGATAGCTTGGCCTACTAATTGACTCGAGTGGATCTTCCCACTCACAGATTTTAAGGCTCTCATTAACCAAGACGAGAATTGGCTGTTGGCTGGTTGAGATCACTTTGATTGGCTATTCAGTGTAGCTGGAGAATCCATGATTTAACCCTTGTGGTTTATCCTTTCATTTCCTTCTCTGCCCCTTCCTATCTTGTTCCACAGCCAACAGACCAAGCACTGCCCACAATACCCCTGCAAAGACTGATTAGTTTGAATTTTTTTGTTCTATCTACTTTTTTCAGGTTTCTCTGGATGAACTGCATAAATAGACAACTACCACCTACCACACTGGAGTGTTGGTACGTTCTTGCTGTTTTTTGTGGCTTTTTTTTTTTTTGTGCATCTTTGTCTGTTTTTTTTTCCTTACAGTGATTACTCTGTTTGACATGAATGGGGGACAATTATTAGATCCACAGTAAAATGAATCTAGCAGTGACAACATAGGACACATACTGGGTGTGTGGCTTTCTTTCCTCTTTTATTAAATGGCAATGCATTATGTGGCCCGTTTTTCCTTTTGTTCCTTTTTTTTCATATCACGTCGAGCCTTCATGAACTCCTTCATTAAGGCACTTCAGCTGGGACATCAGTGAAGACTGCGGGTTTAGAGGATAAGGTTGGGATTGGGCCAATGTCTCTTGTGTTCGAGTGGAGGGCAAAGAGGTAACATCACAGTGTGCGCTGCTGCGACAGATAAATCACAGCTTTACCAGTGTGTGTGTTGTGTCATCTCACCATGGTTTAGAAGCTCAAGACAAACAGTGTGAAGTGGGCTACAAGGTCACCCCCTCACACACTCTTTTGTCCTCTAAGAGATTCCCCCTTGTCACACTTGCTGCCCCGGCAACGGGGTGAGAAGTCAGCACCCTTTCAAACGCAGGGTGTGGTTGTCCTCTTCGGACATGAGCATGTGAGTTAAGACGAAATCAGTCGAGACAAGGTAAGATGGAAGAAACAGGGAGACAAAAATACAAACCAAAAACAGAAACCAGAGTGCGTGAGAAGAATAGCAATTTTCCCAGCTGACAATGCAGTCTTCCACCCTCCTCTGAAGCAAGCCGTAGTTGTAAAAATAAAACAAATTCAATGCTTCTTATGAAAAGAATATGAATAAAGCAATGAATAGATGAGTCCTGTGAGTTTTAGTGCTGTGTAAGTGCTACTGGAAAGTAGCTATGATATATGGCCACACTGATAAACCAAAGTGTCCTTCACCATTAGCGTTAGTAGAGCAAAACTCACTTAATTTCTCAAGGATGATATCTAGGTCATTTATAAAACTAATATATTTTAGCAGACTCAATCTGGTGTCATTATAACCAGGTCTAAAAGCAGTACGTTAGCACGACAATCGCCAGTGTCTTCTCTACCTTAGAGGTCACATTTAAGTGAAGCCCCCCCCAAAAAAAGAAACAGGGCAATATAGCTGTGAATCACTTGCAAGATCGGATAAAAAATATCAAGTAGAATTTCATTACTTTTTAAATCAAAGGGACACAAAACAGAGTGGGTCTCCAATTACCGCAGTGTGTCTCCTCCTGGCAGCCTTTCATTTTCAGAGGGAACCCAATTTTGGTGAAAGAAGGAAAAGAGAGAACGTGTGTGTGTGTGTGTGTGTTCTGATCGACTGGGAGAGAACCCAATCAGTGGATGTCACTAAAGGGGCAGAGATGAGAAAAGGTGTTAATATTTAATGTTTCTGGGGCCCCTGAACCAGGGCCTTTCTCTCCTCTCCTTCTTTCCTCTACTCCTCTTGCCTCAGGCACTCCTATTAACATACTCTGTCCTTTTCTCCCCCCTATCTCTCCCAGTCTCTCTTGCTATTCCCCTCTTTCCTTCCTACACAGCCCTTGGCCAAAACAGAAAGAAATTCAGAAATAGGACAAAAAAGTTGGAAGGAATGGAGGGAGAGGCAGGAAAAAATAAATGAGAGTGAGAATCTGACGGGAATAGTGTTGAGCAGTGTGATACAAAGTTTGGGAGAGAGCAAGTTTAGGAAGCGGTGGACAGCAAGAACATGCAAAAGAGGAGAATGAGGTGTTAAAACTGAAGCAACCAGAAGGAGAAAAATAACGTGAGGGAGGGAGAGGGTCCCTTGTGTGTTTTCAATTCCACTCTGCCTCTACCCATTTATCAAGGTAAATGACTTGCTTTAATGGGCCACAATGATATGCAGCGTTTGGCAGAAGCAATCTGCTTGCACATGTTGCCACTAATCTTGCCGGCGTCCATAATGGAGGGCCCTAATAAGGTGCATTCAGTGATGGGAGAGGTAGAAAACACAATGAATTGCCCACAGGACCCCCAAAAAAGGCAGAAACAGCATTGGAAAGATGATGGATGAAGAGACTGATAATAAAGCAAGGCAAAGTAGTTAATGTTTGCACCTTGACCTATTTTGAGAAAAGAGGAGTGCCCTTTCAAGTGATTTAGTATCTTAAAACACTTATAGAAGGCTGGTTGAATCACAAGACATAAATCCCAGTCTGTAATTGGGATTTTAGTCCCTTGTGAGAGTTTGGCTCCAGTAATGCTAGATTCACTATTTCCCGCAGTGTAAGGTGTAACGTCTTAATGTTCAATATAACTGCACCCCATCTTTTTCTGTGACAAACTTTTAATCCTCAAGAACAGGATTTATTCAGAAAGTTCCCTGCAGAGTTTCCATGGGATGACAGATACTTCATCTTGGTGTGATAAATTGACCACTATGGATCAATACAGTTTCCTTTGTTTCACCATTTCCTTTATAAGGTGGAGCAACAAATTAAAATGGAGCAGCAAATTCAATTGTAAATGTGACACATACTTCAGATGAAGCACAAAGACAAGCTGCAGCATTTGCTGGGAGGACAACATTACAAAGCTTTGGTGGAATGGATTACATCTATGCAGGACAGTACAGTCTCACTAGCTCTATAATAAAGCCAAGTGAAAGCTTTGTTAAAAAGTCTTTTAACTGAAGATGCATCAACTTTAGGTAATTCAGTGCTTTCTTAAAGAGAAATACACTTAAATGCCTTGAATGATGGTTTTCCAAATGCATTTCAATATTTATTGCTCCATTTCCCCGAGCAGTGGCGCCTAATTGAGGCAATTCTCATGGTACTTTATTTTTAATGTGTTCTGAAAACAGAAACAAATTATGTTAAGAGTAAAGGGGGGAGCATGATGTCAAGGAGCTATATCCTCTGGACTGTTCTTGCCCTCATTATTTATCAAGGTCAAAAGTCATGAAATGGTCTTAAGACCATACATGATTGTTTGCTGCTGATCAGCGGTACAGTATAAACATGTAGTTTCTAGGAGACAGTTGTAATTAAGAAAAACTCAGACCTGACAGGATTCCTTTTCAGCAAACGAAAACAAAACCAAAAAGTCTGCATGAGTCATTTCCTGCCAATAGTCACTCTCTTAGATGTTTTTGGAATGTGTCATTAAGTGTCCATCTTAAGTTGAGACAGCAGACAAATCAAATCTTTAGGAAAGACCTCTATATTATTATATGCAAGTGATCCGGACGCAGACATTTTCCAACTTATGTGCATGGGTTGCCATGGAAATGGTCTACAAGTCATTAACTAAATAGCTACAGAGGTGCAGCAGCTTTGTAGGTCCCCTCCAGAAGCATTGCCTCAAGTGCCAGCGGACCATGTTTTAAATTTATCTATCCATAGTGCACTGCCAGTCACTGTGTTGATTCCAGGCAACACTTTCATCACTCTGGATTTGACTTTGCCGTTGGGTGTCACTTTCTAAGTGACATGAAAGAAGCTTTGTAATTCAATTTGAGAGTCCAGCATGTAAAGACTGAGACATCAGAAGAATTGATTCTGTACCCCATTTCTAACCATCTCTAATTGTTACACGTTTACTTTTTTTCTGTACAAAATAGCAGATTTGGGCACGCAGTCTAAAAATAGCTTTGCCATCATGCCATACTGCTGTCAGAGAGAGGAAGGAGAGAGGGTAGAGAGGCTGACTCAGTATAAATAAGGGTAGAGACATTAAGACTACAGCTAATCTCACTAAAAGGGTTTGGACAAAGTGCTGCCGCCTCTGCCGTCTCTTCCACTTCCCCATTACATCTATCCTAGAATCAATTCATTCTGCAAGTCATTTCCAAACATTCTGTGCAGATAAATACTCTGCATAAAATAGCTCTTTTATCCATTTAGAGTAATAAAAAACCCAGTGGAACTACTCCACTGCTAGATGTGTATGTGTGTGTGGCTCAAACTACAATAGCTTACAGTGTGTTTGATTAAGAAAAAGAAAAAAATACACAAAAAAACTGTCACACTGCTCCAGGGAGGAAGTAAGATTTGAGATAAGTTGTAAGGTGAGGAAAAGGTGAAAGCAGGCCAACATGTTTCTCTGTGGGTCTCGAGTTTCTGCTGTGGGCCCTACAACCAACAACACTCATAGATTTAAGCGGCCGGTGCTGCCAACCTATGTGTATTTTAATACTGATGAGCCGAGAGATGAATATTTCCATGTCTATTCATAGTAGCTATTTACAGTGTCATACAGTTACATTCACAAACACAAAAACACACGCACAGACACACCTGCTTGCCTTTCATATCGTAACACTTCAGTTCTTTAAACACTGTTCCTTCTGCCACCTTTTTTTCAGCTGCCATGTCATGCTGAATTGTAGCACAGAGGTGTTTTGTTGCCCGACAAAAGGGCCATTTCCAGCGAGGACAGCTTACATACACACACTACATGGGCTGAGATAATCACAACTAGGGCCTATGGGTGCAATACAACAAGATGCTGTGGCTTGCTCACCATCTTACTCTTTGTTGACCTTCCTAAGCCCAATAGTGTGGAAAGCTATGTGGCAGTAACACGTGAAGATGACAGCTTTCATTCTCCCTATGATCAATCATTGGTGCCATAGAGCTGCGGAGATTAATCAGTGCTGGCCTGACAATACAAGGCAGATTAACTGATGATGAAAATAATTTTCAGTTACAGCAACAATGTCTGAGTAGCAGATCACATAACAAAGATTAAGCTGTGTCAGTGTATGTCAGCTGATTTAATCAAATTAGGTCCTGGTGTGCCAGTGTAGCAACATAGAGATTATTGTAAAGCTAATTATAAAGTAGTGTTACATTAGATCAGTTTTAGCAACAACAAATGTAAGCACATAAATTGTGAGTTGAAAGCATGACAACACAAAGTAGGTGGTCCAGGAGATAACCTGAGGAATAACTTGAAAATGACTAAGGAGATCTGAGGCAAATTAGTGTCTGGTCCCAAATTATAAACAGTGCTGATGGGAGTATGCACTTCTGTGAGTGAGGTCCCCCAAACGATTGTTTTTGAAAATGATTGGTTTGTCCACAAAAAACAAAAGTACTCAACATAACTAAAGAAAGAACAATATATGAAAATCTATTTAAAAAGCTTTAAAAGCTTTTATGCAGTGTGTATTGCATGGCTTCTTCTAGTTAGAGATTCTAGCTCATCTTTGAGTTCTTCCAGTCAACTGAAAAAAACATGGTCTGCAATCAACATGACATTCTGATAACATCTTCTTTCAGTATTCTCCCTTTAACTACCCAAGCAACAGATGTAAGGATCACCGTGTCCACGCCTTCCAGGCTCTACATTTCCACTGCTCGTCCATGGTAATTAGGAACAGTGAATTTTTTAAAACACCAACTGAGTAGTTCTGCTGTTTGTGAACTGAAAAAGGGGGAAAATCAGGGATTGTTTACAGAAGACCAGAAAATGCTGATTTTCACGTAACTAAACTTGGTCTTTTTATAATAAAATGATTTTTCCACATTTCCCATAATTAGAGCGGTGACACTGCTCTTACTTTTTCCAGAACTTCTTTTGCACCAGTTTGGTAGAATTGCTCTGTCTGCATTCTCTCTATCTGTTGCATCCTCTTTCAGTGTCTCTCACCTCCTCTCTCCTCTCCTGTCTCTCAGTCTGTCTGTAGGAGTGCTGAGTAGCACTCTGCCTCATCTCATTTAGAAACAGTCCTCCCATCTCATCTAATGAGCCTTCATTTTGGCAGAAGAGGGAGAAAAGCCAGAGAGAGGAACACCATTTCTACTACTTCAGCTGACAGCAGTTCCCTCTTGAGTTCTTCTTCTAATACCCACATGGGACCATGTTAGAGGGCTGGAAAAAGGAGAAAATGGTGGAACAAATGGATATCCACTCTCACTATTAGCCTCCATTATCAGTAAGCATCATTTCATAACTAGCAACTAACAAGACTGGTGTGTATGTGCCTGTGCCCGTGTCGTAGGTCCTATTACGTGCCTCGGTTGAGCCAGGACACACAAATCAAGTGTGGACAGCTCAGAAACTAGAGAGAATTGCCCTTCTTTGTGCCCAAGCTGAAATGCGAGAGCTGCTGCTGAATAAAGGGGGTCTTATAAGGGGGTGAGGGTGCTTCTTTAGGGACTAGTCAGTCGGGCATGACAAGCCAGTGCCGCTGTAATGAGATAACAGGCCACTGGTGTGCGCCTTGATACATTCCCCCTTTCTTTTCTTTCCATACATCCCTTATCCCCTTGCTGTTTTCTTATCCATCCGTTGCTCCATTTTTAAAATAAACAGGCCATCGTGCTCAGCAGGCTGGTAAAGCCCGTGTGTGAAGAGCAGATAGAGGGATAGAGAGGAAGGGGTAAACCCAGTGGCAAGGAGATAGGGTGAAGGGGAAAGACAAGGGCACAAGAGTGTGGAAAGAGGTTGAAAATGAGCATGCTGTGTTGAGTGTGTTTCTGTGTGTGCGTTTCTGGAAATATACTCAAGTGCATGATAAGAGCATGGAAATCTTAAATTAAAGCAAGAGGTGGAGGAGTAATCAGTCTGTATACAGTGCAAGTCACTGCCTCCAGACAGGGTGGTTAAAGCCTACCACCACTCCTCACTCATCATAAAATTAGCCTTGCACCTGCCCTCCAGCCCTCCAATCTCTCCCTCCCTCCAACTCCTCCCATCCTGGACGAACAGACTTTTACAGTGTTGACAATGGCAACACTCAGGGGGAGGCTGAGTGATACTGGAAATCCCAGCTAAAAAGTGAACCCATTCATTGTGTGCTAGAAATATGACTTTCAGCTTGTCACACTACCCCCAATAAAAAATGTTTTTGCTCTCAGTGCAGATTCATTGCCATGATTTAACCCCTTGTGTTAGTACAGAAAACTAATCTTTTTCACATCTTCATGTTCATCCACTAATTCAATGGTAAAATAAACATTTTAAATCTTTCTTTTCATATCAAACTTGAATAGATTTATAGCTTTGATAGTGAACCAGTCAAAACTTAGATTTTAATCTTAACAACGTGAGCCGTTTTCCGAGCCGGGCTATCAACTCTTGCTGTCTCAAAACAGCTTATAAACCTGGGGTTTAAAATGGTCTGTCTAGCCGTAAATCTGCACTCTCCTGACTGGCATAACTCACACACTGTTACGCACGCACACACAGACACATAGAAACACACATTTATTACCTTCTGATGCCCCATGTCCCACCCTCGTTCCTTCCTCCCTACCTAACACTACCCCCGCGTTCTGCCTTTTTGCCTATTATGGCGGATTAACTTGTAATGCTTGGATGGACTTCAGTAAGTGGGGGGTACAAAGTCACACATCAGTACACACACAATCGCTGGCTGGCTGGCAGATACGGTCACAAGCCTACTGGCACAGAAACACAGAGCCTTCTGGACTACAGTGAAACACATGCAGGCATAAACGCAAGCGAACGTGCACACTCGCACAAACTAAGGGGTTTACACACAGGAAGCAGACTCCCATGCCACAACAGAGCGAAAGGTGCAGAATCCAAATCAAAGCCTCAATTAATCCCTCTGATCCCTCTGAGATAGAATAATTCAGAGTTAATTACTATTCTCCTGCATTCTGCTCTTTCTTCTGCTTGATTTCTAAATCCACTAAAGTCCATCATTCCCTCTAAGAGCCAACCGTTCAAATATGCTGTCTACTGTAGATTCTTCTTTGTCTCCTCTTTCACATTTTGTATTTGTTTTTCCCTCGCCGCTTGTCTTGTGCCTTGGCAGGCTCTTCTACACTTTAACTGGACTGAGTAAAATAAGCAAATACGGGTATGAGCCCCCACACCCTCTCAATTTCTGTATTCAGACACACAGAGAGATGCATGTAGAGGGCTTTGGCAGCAGCAAACACAGAGTCTGGCATTGGGGTTGTGCCTCTCTGGTTGGAGTATGGAACCACAGAGAGTTTAATTAGAGTGGAGAGGCACCACATGGCTCGTTGACTGGCTGGTAAGACTGGCTGAGATGCTGGGGACTGGAAAGACCCGCTAACAACCAGCACATTCAGAGATGTTAGCTATAAGGAGGAAAATATGCACACCAGCACCACAGTTGTAGATGTATACACACTATAGCTGCACTCTCATTTGTATGCAGACTGTGCTTTCAAACATTTTTTTTTGTCTCAAACTGACGCCAACACCATTCTTCCGCAGATGAATCATTAGTGTGATAAAGTGCCCTTTGAATTTACAGTTAAAAGCGTCTTACATCATCGTTCAAATTACAATGCATTATCTGTCGTTTCACGTGGTATTTTGTTGCATATGCAGTACATATTTTACGCAAGGGGATAAAACAGAATGCATTCCCACCAAGTAGTTTCTATTTCTGCACAAACACTTCAAGACAGGCAAGCAGATAAGCAGGAGACGAGGAGCACCAGGGTGACTCTCACCCATGCATGGGGAAGGCAAAGACACAAAGAAAGCTGCGCATACACACACATATTTACACACACAGTGAACATATTTCAAATTTTCACTCAACATATGGTCAGGGCAAGGACACATAGTGTAAATGGCATGCGGATCACGCATTATGTACACATATTTTAAAGCAAACTCAAAGGAGTATGAGCTCGCAAGCATGAATAAATGCCCATCTGACGAGGCAACTCCCATCTGTGTTAACCTTCCAGCATTCCTGGATAATCTGCACTATAATGGCACACCTGTCTTCTCCCATTCTCTATTACCTCAACAAAAATATGGAAGGGAGTTAAGTGTGGCAGAGGAAGGATTACACAAAACATATTTATGAGCAAAAAACTGACCCATCCTCTTATTTAATTTTTCTTTCTTACCCGCCTCCCTGTATCCATCTTGATCTCCCTTCTCTTGACATGCTTCCAAATGGAATTTAAAAATATAATGCTATTCCAAAAAAGCAGTTGTGCTCTTGCTTTTGGGGGGGGGGGGGGGGGGGGGGGGGGGGTATATGTTACCGTGGTAACAGACATGGAGGTTATTGTTATAGCTTGGCAGACATTATTGGTAAAAGTGGGAAGGACTGAAAAATTGGGAGGGGGGTGAAGGGGTTTAGGGGCAGGGGCAGGTCAGAGATTGGAATATTGCAAGCCAGGGGGTGAATAACTAAAGCAGTAGGTTGGCAGGGTATAGCTAGGTAGGTCACATTATTATTGATTGCCAGACATTATGTGGACAACATGGGGGTCCACAGAGACAGTCGAATAAATTGTGGCTTGACATCAAAGTCAAGCTGCTGACACTGAGCCTGCGGGGGACAGAAGCTACCCAGGGCTGGATTAGAGGTGGATACAGACACTGAGGCACGCACAGACACAAAAATAAACAGGCAATGAGAACACTGTCCACCAGTTAGGCCTACCTGATAAAAGGAAGGTTGCAAAGACAGAGCTTGAATATGACAGTTACAAAGTTAAACAGGAGGAAATGTCAGCCATGAATCATTTCAGTTCCTTGCACTGATTTTCTATGAAGGCGCTTCTCATAAATTTAACACTTTTCAAAACTAAGACACCAACAATGTCCAACCATTTACACGTCAAGGCTCCTCAACAGAGACTTTCAGAAGGTATTATTCCGGTCCTCATACAATTCCAATCTGTTACCCAGAACATTTTTCACACTCATTAATGCTTCATTTAATCATTATTCATAGCTTAGTGATGAAGTGATTAGAAAAGAAATTGAAGACAACAGACAAAATAATTAGGGAAATGAAGCTAAGATTTAAATATTCAACAGTAATTTTCATTTTAACTGATTTCAGAGACTCTTGTCTGGTGAGTCTGCAAGCATTACTGATAATATATCTGACAGGCGTGCAAGGTTGCCTGAAAAGATAAGCCCGTAACTGCCCAACATGACAAGGCCACGTCTGGCTCAGGCCTTTCATCGTCTGTGGGCATCAGGCCTGACTCACAGGGCGACATCTATCATTGTCTGTCAAGTGACTGAGCGCCCTGTCTAGATAGCTATCAGCTAAGCTAAGTCTGTTGATAATATCTGGAATGTGTGAAACCTGCGAGAGACAAAACAACACACGTCTCAAACTGCACAGACCTGCAGTTACCGGAGAGAGGAAGATAGAGACAACTGTGGGGCTGAGGAAGATGAATGGAATTAGAGGGTGGGGTGGGGGGGTGCAGGTGAGGGCTGCAGGGGTCGCTTGAAGAGACAGCGGTGTCAAAGAAAAACAGACTGAAACGGTGGGATGTCGTCATGGATGGAGAAAAGAGACAAAGACAAGTCTTGGAAGGATGAGGGGGGGAAAGGGTGAGAGGGGGAAAAGGTTAGACAGAGTAATATGATTGGAAAAAGCCCATTCTGCCCCCTACAAAGCTTTTGAACCATCTCACACCTGCAATTCCTTTCTATGACCCAGAGGACGCAACCGCAGATATGACCCAGTCTGTGCCACCTTCCTGTGCTAACAAAGTGCCCGTGCCCTGCTTTTCAGGAAAAGGAAAAAAAAAATACCATCAAGTCTTTTTTTTACCCTTTCAAGGGGTTGAACCGAAGGCCATGTCCTAACGTGTGGTGTTCTTGATCTCCCATGAGATCTAAGCACAGATTGGCTCATGACCCCTCGGATTATGCTTATTTTTGCACACACACATACACAGACGATAATTCATCCTGCTTTAAACTAAATAAATACAGACTTCTAAAATGTCAGTGTTTCCCTCTGACATCTTGTCAATAAAGGTTACTGACACCTTTCTCTTTTATTGCCCAGAGAGAATCAAGCCCGTGTCTGTTTGATGAGGCATGTGGAACAGACATGGCCTGTTCATAATCAGCCTTTTTATCTCGAGAAAGGACCAGTTTGGAATACATTCAAACTTTCTGTGATGGCTTGTGTGCTTTCTTTGATATTCTAATTCATTGAATTAAACAGTAAACATGCCTTGATAGTCAACTAACCAATAAAGCAAAATCCATTATCATCATTTAAAGTGTCAGGATATTATGCCTTCCTATCATTATACCATGGCAGGGGAAAATAAATAAAAAGAATGCCAAAACCACCAAAGAAAGACAGATTCCCTTTGTCCAAGCAGCTACCAGTTGGAGACAAATATATCAAGAAAAAGATTGTCCTCCTCTTATTGAAACAATTTTGCAAAATAAACTCTATCCCTCTATTGTTATGCAAACCATGTCCAATCAATATACCATATCAAAACAGACATTTATGAAGACAGACAAACACACAATGACGTCAAGATGGATTCTGACAAATACAGATTAAAAAGAAGAAAGAGACTGATTGGAGAGAAGGGAGGAAAAAGTGGCAAAACTGGCATGAAGATGCAAAGGCAACTGCCAACGGATCAAGATCAAAAGAAAAATGAAGCATGTGAAAAACAGCATGTCAGGGTGTCCTTGTACTACTGTAATTGTGTATCCTGCATATCACAAAGGCAGAGGGTGTGGGAGGGCGATTTGCTCCAAAAAGTAGAAACAACAGTTGTCATTGAATACTTATTTTCAGTGTTTGACCTTTGCATTTTTATATTCTTTTTTTTTTTTTTTCATTTTCATTCAAGACTATAATGGATGATTGTGAGCAAGTCTGTGAACACAAGAACCGAACCACTGACTGGGGGTTAGTCCAATTCTGACTCCCATAAGGAAAACTTCTGCAATGTGACCTTACGGTGAAGTCTTGCTGTGGGCGTTTACAGAAGCAGATGGTTCAGGTAGGCGTTGTAAGAGCTGCTTGTTTAAGAGAATGGAGGGAATAAAATATCTTATGGTGGGGGGGCCAAGGATGAAAGTAAGTGTGTGTGTAAATCTACAGTAGTAGGAGGAGGAAGCTTCTGAGAGTTTTTAGAGGCGAAGAAGCTTAACTATCTGAACTTCTACTCTCCTGGCACCACTTCTTCCACCTCCTCCATCTCCAAGAATCTGGTAATAATAGTGACAAATTAAAACATTAGAAGGTGGAAGGAGGGAGAGGACAGGAATATAGTGTGAGTGGGTGGCTTAGGGAAGGAGGAGCAGGAGAGAAATGGTGTGGAGGTAAATAGAGAGGAGGGGGTTAAACAGAGGGTAGTTGCCTGGAGAGCACTGTGAGAAAGATAAAGATGGAAAGAGATAAAACTGCAAACTGGCATTCTTTACATGTCTTCGCTATATTTGAGAGTGAGGGGCAAATTCTATTTAAGGAAAGCTGATACAGAGAAACAGAATAAAGAGAAAGAGGTCAAATGAAATGCATCCTGTATATTACCATACATCCGTGGCTTTACGGCGATATTCATAGCTGCCAGGCCTTGCTATTCATTACGTGAATGAGGGTAGGAGGGGGTGGGGGTGGTGAGAGAGAAGGAAATGGGACAGAAATAAAAGCAAACACGACGCTAGTGAGCTCGCTTCAATTAAATTAACTCAAAGGAGGTGGTGCTGCATTGCTGGACCTCCCATCAGCATCATAGTTCATATCATAGTCATAGTTCAAAATCACAGGCCTGTTAATAAGAGATGCTGTAATGCTGTTGCTTAGATTATGTGTAAGGTATTCTATTCACATTTCAAGTTGCCAATGTTGAGTGGTTCTCAACACGCAAGTCTGTATGTCACAAAATGTACTTTGAGAACAGTGTGCTGGTGTAAAGTTTAGGTTCGAATTAAACACATTCTGCAGTTGGGTTGGGTGCCCTGGAGCAAATTATGACATTTATGTTGGGGAAGGTAAGGCAGCGAGAGGTTTGCACAGGCGAGCAAAAGCTTGTCCAGGTGGAGTGAGAGAAAGAGCCGGAATGAGGGGGGATCTGTCAAAACCTGGAAGAGGTAAGAAGTACTGACAAAGAGTGACCTGAGTAATGCAAGAAAAAGAAGTGAGGCAAGTTGAGGGACAGGAGACGTGGAAGCTGTTTGTCATCAGCAGAGCTCCAGAATTTTCCATCACTTCAACTCTCCATCTCTGAGCAGAGATGTAGCTGCAGGGCGGAGAAGCCAACTGTGTGCCTCTGTAATGAGCTGTGAACCAGAGGTGGAGATGGCAGGAAGATGCTTAGAGGTAACACTTTAGCTGAAGTTTCAGCCACGCACAGGTGAACACAGTTGGTCTGGAAAGGCCCAATAGATCAATTCCAATGTGTTTCTAAGATTAAAGCAGCATCACATTAAACACTCACCATCCGTTTCTGTCAGAAATCACAGCCAATAGTTACTTCTTACATAAGGTTTCACAAATACATGGTGACAGTGCATGAAAAAATAATCTTCTGCTTACAGTTTGGAACTGCAGAGGTTAGTCAGTGGGTATTTAAGAATTTAACTATAATTTGGTCATTGATCGACTTGTGAGCTGCTTTTTTATGTTTCATATGTAATTGAAAGTGAATAATGATTTTTTTTAACTGTTGGCAAAATAAAAAACACTATTAGAATACATCAACAAAGGCTCTGGGAAATTGAGTTGTAGAAATCATCTTTCACTATGCAATGACTAATTAAGAAGTTGAATGACAGCTTAAAACAGTATGATAATGAACACTAGTTGTCGCCATGATGTTATTACTATCATCGTTTTTGCACAATCTTTAGGACTATGGCAAGGAATAGATTCTAATGTGACTAAGGATTGTCCTAATTCTAGTTATCTTTGAAAGAAGGGAAGATCAGAATCAGAAGCAAAATAACTTTTTTTCTGAACCCACTGACGGCTGCACATGCCTCCACCAACCAATGAGAAAGTCATTTTGAGCATGGGGATTTTTTTTATATAACAGGATTTTTGCAACTCAAACTTATTTTCCCATCCACATGTTAAAACAGCTGATAACAGAGTCTGCATCTATCTGATGATTTATTCCATTTTTCATTGTACCGACTCCAAAACCAACTACTGCACATAAACAGAAGCATCAGAGTGTACATAAGTTTTACTGGCTAATATGTTTTCTGGGCAGAGCTGTGGACCAAGCTTGGCTCATCCTGATATGGTGGCTTATTTCCAGGGTCCACAGCCAATCATTTGGATATTGTCTCATGTTTGTACTGGAAGCTTTAGTTCCCCTCTGTGAGGCAACTAACTGATAATCCACTGCGGGGGGCTCTGACCACATCATCAAGTGAGAAAACAGGGAGGCTTGAATAAAGAAACAGAAGAAAGAACGACTGGCAAAAACGTAGTAACAGCAGTAGTGATGGGAGAAACCATGTCAGAAGAGGAACCAGATTAACGTGAAAGACACAAATCAGGAAGGCAAAAGAGTGAGTGAGAATAGAGTTAAAGAGAGAAATTAAGACAGAAAGTAAGAGATTCAGACAGTGATGGAAGCAGACACATGCAGTACGATCCTGAGTCTTTGACTGTCCAGCTGTCTCTCCTTTTCAGTCGATGCCACCATTGCCCTACAAAATAAGCTAATCATGCTATGAGAGACAGGAAAAAAGATAAAAGAAAGAAAGAAGGAGTAACTGTTTGCTGAAGGACAGGAGGTCCTGTTCTGCTACTTGGATACAACAAAAAGTGAGGGAGGAGAGAACAAGTGTGTAGCCGCAGGAGAACAAGTATGCCATTGTTTGGCTGGTACCAGTGTATGAGTGTAAGAGTTAGCGTTAGCTCAGGGTTATGGCTGTGTAGTGAGCTCTGACTTTCTTTGCCCTGTTATGCCGTCGGTCGGCTGGGCTTTGATGCTCTCCTGAACCGTTACACCAACTGCCCGTAAACCCGAACCAAACAGACACTCATACACACACATGCACAAACTGGTAGGGCGACGGGGGTGTGTTTGTGGGTGAGGGGCTCCAGAAAAGGGTGTAGGCAGTGTATGGTAGATTTTCTCTTTTTTCCGCCAGCTTTACCTTGCCAACTTCCATGCCAAGGCGAACAGGCTGTAACTCCAGCAGCCTGGATAATATATCACCAGCTGGTGAGCAAGGAACGACAACTGTGGTAGCACAGTATGGCCTAATGTTAACAGGCACAGTAGCGAATAGCTAAAGGAGTTGGTGCAGCTTTTCTTTTTCTGTTGGAAAAAAATGGAAATAAAAGCTTACTATCCAAATTCCTTTCCTCAAAAATATGGTTGGAGACATCATTTTGATATAAAGACCCTGGATAATTAAGAGAGAGGGGTGAGGGAGGGGAAATACTAAAGAATTAATAATAAATTGAAGAAAAGAAAGAAAGACAAGTCTGTAAGAATGGAAGATTGGCAATAATAAATAGAAGTAGAAAAAGGAGGTTGCTCTAGCCTTGTGGGGTCCTGTCAGAACATGTGTGACTCAACTGCAAACCCACTAGTGTCCCTTCACCAGCTGGTACTCCCTTGAAGTGGGATTGGACACACACACTTATTTTTATAACTTGTGTTAAGTCTGGAGTCCAGATTATGTTGGGGTTGCAGTAATGTTCACATGCTCCGAACAGCCTTGACTACCCAAAGTGACAAGTGACCACACACACTGCAGAGTCTGGTCCCACACTCAGAGCTAACGCTCCCTTTAGCCGCACACATACTGAAGTGTTACTTTGGTTAATGTGGTATACATTCCAGAGACACATCCACATACCCACACACCTGCGGGTATGTAAATGTGCACACACACACAGCTTACACGTCAAGAAGTACCACCTTTCATCAGGCTCTCCCTTCTCATCGTACTGCCTTCCTCCACTCCCTTCTTTCTGCACCTCCTCTCTCCTTACTTTCCTTGCCTCTCCCCCTGTTTCTGTGTCTGCTATGTGTGTAATCAGCCCTGTTTTAATACCGGCATTCCAACAGCCTGCAGGAATGTCTTTACAATGTAGCATTGTTCAGGTGCAGAGAAAGAAAGACCTTACTGAAAAATACATAAAAAGGCTCTGCCGTAAGTAGTCCCAGAGATACAACATTCCGCTGAAAGTGAGGAGCTTTACGATTTGTAATAAACATGGTTGGGCTGAATACATTGACCCTAACGTATAACTTTGAATGATGAAAATGGAATTAAGAAGACATATACATCGTCAAAGATCATTGTCTTTCACACACAGAAAGTCTATATTTCCAGAAAGCACAGCATACGTTTCTATAAAACCTAAATGTGCTGCTTTATGACGGATGTGATGTAGCACTATTTCTCTCCAGCGCAAAGCAATGCCATTTAACGATTAAGTTAAGTCTCAGAAATGGTACTATTACAACGTTTTAATTACTTCGTTCCCTACATAGATGTAATTTTCAAGTTTCACTTACTAACGGTCGCACGACCTGAGTAACTTTCGAATGAGGGGATGATGGAAGGCGCTAATCCATGGATCTTTTACATAATATTGCTAGTTAAGAGACTTGTCCTTCATTACATTTGCCACAGTCAATATACTTTTCAACTTCACTCCCACTTGTGATTCAAGGGGTTGGAATGAGAGTTAATGTACATGTTTAGTTCTACATATTACAAAATACATGGTTAGACAGTTAAAAAAACTCAACAAGGTGGGGCCTTCTTGTTATTGGTTGCGATTCCTGTTATGTCACATAATCATAAACGTTATGTTACAGAAACTATAGCCTAGGGATATGTTGCAATATCTTACAATCTGCAACCATGTAATGCTTATTATTAATGTAATGTAATGCTAGAATTTGAAGATCATTGTCCCTGTTTGTCTCACTAACTCAGCATTTGGCCGGTTAAAATACTTGATCAGAAAAAGGACATCTCTAAATGTCAACAGTTTTTCCAGCATTTTGATATTTTATGGACCAAACAAATGACAGACATGCAGATTACCTGATTACACATGTAATTGTTTCTTTTACTTAATATATGTAATTTCCAGCATTAGAATTCAAATGTATTATTGTGAAAGTGACTGATCATATAAGTGACTTGGAAAAATATCTTAATTTATATAATGGTATTGATTCCCAACCCATAACTAAAAGTGAAAGATAATGAAAAGCACTGACATACTCCCATCCTCCAACAACCCCCCCTCTGTCTATGCCCCTTTGTCAGGCCTTATTATTGAACATGTGTCCTCTCTGCCCCTGCCATTAACCGACCCCACCCTCATACACTGCTTTCACTGCACAGGCACACACATACACACAATATGCAGCGCACACGCCGGGATTGCTAATTGACATGAAGAGTTGGTGCATCTTTCATCATTCTCTGCAGAGACAAATCTCAAAGTGTGTGTGTGTGTGGCTGATGTGAGTGCGGAACTGGATCAAAGGGGGTCCTATGAGCTGCCCGCTGCCTCTCTCAGGACTCCATAAGGCAGCCAGGAAAGACCAAATACCTTTCTCATCATTTACAAAGCACTAGAAGATACATTCAGCTGGCTTGTAATTGAAAATCATTCAGTAAGAATACTTGCTCGGTAAATTCAGTCTTAATGCAGCAACATGCTTGCTGGGGTAGACAGCAAGATGCTCTCAAGCCAGACGCTGCGGTTATAATTACTTTAGCCCCTAATAACAAGAGTCTAATTCAGTAAGGCACACTGTAAATTTAACATTATCCGTACAATAACTATCCATCACATTTGTTGTTCTGCAGATTGCACAGATGTGTAATCGGGAATCATTTAGTTTGATGGATACATAACCCAATTGAATACTATTGATTTTTAATTAAACATTCATATGGGCCCAGAGCAAGCGGGCACTTTTTTTCCGCTAAATTTAATACAAAATGATACTGTATAACAAAACATGACTCTCCATGTATTACAGGAATATGGACACAAGTGGTGGAATCAACAGGAAGTTAATGTAGCTTCTGAAGTGCCAATGAATACAAGTCTTCTGCCATAGCGTTGAGTCCAGTTGAATGTACATATACCTGCAGGAGACATCTGACTCCAACAACATTTTCTAGGTATGCTGGTCTGACTTGTAAAATTAGATTTAGTATGACTTCAGTCAGAATAACATGTTTACATGTATTTTAAGTCCTCTTTTTGTCTCACTAACAAAATAATCTAATTATTTTCAAACATGATATGAAAGCGCTGAGAGATATGAGTAATAATTTACATTTTTGCGGACATAAAGCGGCTTGTGGAGACTGAAAAGCACATTTCACAGGAAAGCCTGACAGAAAAAAAGAGAGAGACTGACAGTAAAGTTAAAAACAGGATGTGACTTGGGGAGAACATTGACAAACTTCACCCCTCTACTCATTTCTGTGAAAGTCAAGTTCACACAAGCAAAGAGAAGCAAAGCAAACTCAAATTCCATTGCTGTAGCTTCAGTGGGGCTCTAGCAGGTAAAACTTTCATAAAACAAAGGTGAGTTATGTCCTCAGGCCCTGAAAACTGAGACTGGATCTGCTCACTGATGATACTCTGGTCTTGCTCTCGTGTGACTCGGGGGACTTCCTCCTATATACAGAAATGAAGTCACAAAAAACAGCCCACATTCACATCAAAACACTCATACATAGGTGCTGTAACGCAAACATCACCTCTGAACCCGACATACAAACACTACAGCATTGCTCCTGTCCTCTCCCCCTTCTCTTCCTTCCAAGTGAAGAGGATTAATGCTCCAGCACCTGTCTCCCAGGTCCCCCTGGCCCAGTTAAAGTAATAAGATCTCATTGTCACACAGTGACCAGCTTCACAGGGAGGTTAACACCGCTGCTTAACCATTAACTAGATTAAAGTCGGGGGTGGGGAGGAGAAAGAGTAATGTCTACGTTTTAAATCCTCTTTGGTATATTTTGAGTAAATTTGCTCACATACACGTGTACACATGTAAATACAGAAGACTCTGTAGCCCAGTGAACTTTAAGTCACTCTGATCTCCTGCTTGTCATTATGCTACATAGATAAGAGAGGAAAAAAATCCCTTGAGGCCCCGCTGTCATAATTTTGAAACCCCTCCTCAGGAAGCAACAATTACTGGGTCAGAGTTGCATTATCTGTCCACAGTCATAAAATTGTGCCTCAGTTGCAGGGAAAGTGTACCAATCTTAGACAGCAGTTTTGCAGAAGCATTTAATGAAAATTCTAATAATTTAGCAACGGTAGGGTAAATTAGGGCTGTATTTACAACATGAATCATACAGTTTTCCTTCTCACACAAGTCTAAACCATTGGTGTGGAAAGACACAAGGTGGTTTTTCTTCTGAAGAAAAAGGGGGTGATGGGGCTTCTTTGGAGGGGTGTATTCAACAACTGCTGCGGCAGCAACTGTTGGTGCCTGAAAGGCAACAGCTTGTGGGTCTCCCAGAGGACCCTCTGCCAGCCAACAGTCAGATGGTGGGTTTAGGGTTGGAGGGGCACAGAGGTTAGGATTTCTTCTCTGCTGCCAAGAAAATGATCTCCTTGGCTACAGATCCAGGATCCTCCATGACATTCCCCATTCTTAATTGGTATTCCTCAATCCTGACACTATCCGCCTGTCTGATCTTTACAGCTTTGTGAATTTTCAATTTTGTACAGCCCTGCAGTCATAAAGTCTATGACTGCCTTTATAACTATTGTAAATTTTATTCCCAATTACGTGCTCTATGATTGATCAAAGCAACTGGGCATGACACAGATGTAGTATCATTTTCTGCCACCTATTTTGCTTCTCCATTTCATGATGAAAATGTCTGCCTGAAATGGTTAAAGGAGCTCCAGCAAATTCTGCCTTACATTGTTTATTCCGAGGCATACAGGTTCTTACCCGCATCTTACTACAGCACTCTCCTGCTAAATGGACTGGCAGCACTTAACCTTGTCTGCTGAAAAAGCTTTGTGAATTTCCAATTTTGTACAACCCAGAACAGCATCCCCCGCCTCCACCCCAATTTACCACCGCATACACAGTTGTAGAGACAAGGACACACATACAGAGACATTGAGCCTCTTTTCAAGGCTACATTTGAAATCACACATCAGCATCAACGTCCCCCCCAGAGACGAGTACAACAAGACTACAAAGTAGCAGCACAATGGTCGACTCTAATAATCTCTCATCCCACTCATTGATGTCTGTTTGTTTTCTTCCTCCCTGCTTCCTTCCTTCCCAAAGAAACAGACCACACCTAAACAACTACTCACATTACTTTTTCATATCTATCAAAATATTTTCTATTGAAAAACCAACTGTGGCAGAGATAGTGCATCACTAGCCCCTTTCACACTGCGACCCGCTATCTTAGCGGGTTCAAATTGCACCTTCGACCCGCGTCGAGCAATGTGAACGCTTGGCGTGTTGGTGACCCGTGTCGCCTGAAGCCGAGTTCAGGGGGAGTTGCCTAGTGGCAGAGCGTCACACGAAACACATAAAATGCTGGGCGTGTACAATGACGTAGGCACAAGCCATGCGTCGGAGGTAGGGTGAAATACACCTGTCTGCATCAAATTTTTCAAACAAACGATGGCGGGACACCTTGAGAACTCATTTTTGCAATGCAGTTCATGGAGATGTTACTTTACGGTGCGTCTTGCTGCGTGGGAAACCGCGCTCTCCCATCTTTCTCGCCAGCCCTTCCAGCAGAGGTCCATCTTTCACCGTCCCCGAAATGTGGCGGAAAATAACGTCCTCTGTTCGGGGGCTGAGGAGCTCGCGGACCTCCTTGTCTCCCCAGTTGGCCATATTAAAAAATGTCTCCAACTTGATGTAGGCTAAAACAGAGTAAAACTTGTCCTCACCTGTCGCTGTTGTTCTGAATCAGCTGTACATTCTGTCTTTTAAACTCCTCACGTCACGCCCACGTCCGACCCGCGTCGATTGCGTTCACATCAAACTCGGCTCGGCAAAAAGACTAGGGTCCGACGCGGGTCGAAAGGCGAGTCGAGTTGACGCGGCAGCCCGGGTCGGCAGTGTGAACACAACAGCGGACACGCTAAATTCGCGAATTAAACGCGGGTTATTCGGCAGTGTGAAAGGGGCTACGGATGAATGCATGTGCTGGGAAATGAGAGACAAGGGGGAGTGGTTGATGATGGTCAGTTTTATTTCAAAATCATTAATAGTGGCCATAAATCCATTGTGAAAGGGCTCTGGGGTGGGGTGTAAAAGCAAACAGAGCCCTCTCCCACTAAAACACAGCAGGTTATCTTCCTGATGCTATGCGTGGTCATTAGCTGATAGCGGCACATAAAAACACAGTGGTTGGCACAGGCAAAGGCAACGTGTTAAATCACAGCAAGCTAACACACACAGAAACAACTGGAAATAAATGGAGTGAAGTTCATTTGTCCTCATAAAGGAAAAAACTGCACAGACATATGGAGAGAGAGAGAGAGAGGCAGACAGATTAAGATAATCAGAAGAGGAAAGAGATATAGGATGAGAAGGAGAGTGATGGGAACATAGACAAAGCTATTCCGGAGAAATACACCTTTTTGTTTAAGTATGAGAACCTGTGGAGCTTTGTGTGCTTTGTGTGTAATCACAGCTTTGGCTGCAGCTCTTTTGGCTGTATGAGATCGAGTAAAAAAAAGAGGATAAACTTTTCCATCTGCACTGTGAACCACATCATTCTTACTAACTGACTTCACCAGGATTAACCTACGAACACACAGTGAACCATGTGCTGATGCCCACTTGTTTATGAGGGCTCCATGCCAGCTTACTAGCCAACCACACTGCTGCAATGGTTTATTGTGTCATTCGTAGCAAAAAAATGAATCATTAGCGTGCATGTTGTATGGACTTAAGAGCACAAGTGAACCTAAACGTGGCCTTTATTGACTGGATTGAGTTGGTGCCCAGTAATTTTTCAGTGAGTCAAACTCAATAAACCCACAAGAATACAACCTGGATTAAAACAGACTCCAGCTTTTCACCTATAATACTGCTTCTAAATGGCAAGATGAAAAGCACATTGTTGTTGCTTGTTTGTTCAAGGATTACTGGCATTGAATTGTGCTCAGGAGAAGATTTACACTAAAAGAGCCCTTTTCCATGGAATTTGAGGTGATGACAAACAAAAACACACATTACAGGACAAGCACCAACTTGTCCAGAGGAATGCCACTTATTCCAACTCAGTGATTTACCCAGTCACTATAACAAATTTTCACAAACACAAGAATTACGGCCTCTTCATTTCAAATTCCACTCCCCTACAGAAGTAAATGACATGGGGGACAAACATGTTCTTGAATTCTCAAAGCAGCCCGTCACTCAGTATCCAGCAATGAGTTTTCCAGTGTTGCATAACACCAGGATCTAGTATAGTACACATTATACATCCATCTAAGTGGTAATTTGGGGTTGCGTGACTGCACACTTATTTGTTAAGAAATGTATGCTATCTACCCATACCTACCTGTGTTCTTGCATTCATATGTTCAAGAATGTGAGCTTGTGGCTTCACAGAATCAAGACTAAAAGCGCCCCAGGACAGCTGTAAAAGAGTTTCTCCGGATTTCACCACCTCATGGCTAAATGGCTCTTTTTCTGGCCTAATACCATAATAATTACACATGGCTGCAGGGGGTGCACTTCTTATGCCACACTGGCGGGGAGGGGGGGCAGAAATTAAAAGTGAGGAAATGACTGTGGGAATTAAAGCAATGTTAGACAAAGGCTGATGCTAGATGTTTGAGGCTAACACCTTGAACTCAACTGATGCTTGTCAAACTGATTCTTTCCACTTGTCTCACGAGTCTCTACAGTTTAGCTCACACTCATCTGACCAACTGACTCTCCTTTTGTCTCTTTACTTTAATGTCCCTTTGTTCTCTTTATCCCCTAAATGAGCCAAAAATCAAAGTTAAAAGAACGCCGGGATTATATTCTGAGCTTGTTTCCACTGTTGATTCACAAGGAAAAGAGCAGTGACATCTACACTGAGGAGAGCAAGAGTCAATAAATAAAAAACAACTGTATGCTCCTCTAGTCTACACCTTCCAAATGCACTGGAGCTGAATAACTCAAAATCTGCTTTTTTTTTAAAAAAAAAAGTACAAATAGAATATAAAAAAATCCGCTGGGGCAATGCTGGTTTGCTTTGATATTAAGCCACGGAAATATTAAAATGACAAGAGACAAGTCTTTAACGGCCAGCAGTGGGTGCTGTCATAATGAAGCAGGGTTATGTGTCACGGTGTGCTACTCGTACAAACTACTGATCGTGCCATTTTTTATGGCAGCACAGTCCCAGACACCCTTAAGAAACAACACGCATCAGGGTGATCTGTGTCAAGTGACACTACTTAGTTCACGTCTATGCACAATGCTGACATAGTTAGAAGTTGTAAGTGTGTGACCAGTAACTTTAAGAATGTAGGTCTGTGTGACACAATCCCACCGAGAGCCATGGGGAGCTGCTATTATTAGACAAAACTATGCTTGAGAAAGACAAAAAAAATAAAAAGATTAGAAAAGAAGGGAACATAAGGCAACTTTTTTTTTCTTTGAGGCACTTCAGAGCAACATATCCAGGGCGTGGAATGGTGGGGGTTGGGATGGGGAGTGGTAGAGGGCTCAGCACCTGGAACCAAGTCTTTAAATCAATGCACTGCAGCTGTGTGATGTACGATACACTACACAAGATGTCATCAATTACAAGACTCTATTTTGAGCTACCAGTTAAAAGGCTCCATAAAGGGAAGACAAATAACGAAAAACACAACAACTGTCCCAGAGCATGAAACTGCACAGAATGTTGAGTAAATGAAGGAATGGTGGAACAAGAAATGAGGGGAAAAATAGTCAAACTTCAAGTCTGATTTTGATCCGAAGGAAATCTATGATGCAATTCGATTAAAAAAGAAGGGATACCAACCAAGTGGTTTGATATATGTCGTGATGAAGGTGGTATAGTGAGGAAGGGAATAAGTGCAGAGAAAGAGGGGAGTCAGGAGCACCCAAACCCCACCCATTACCGCATCCTGCTGCCAAAGCATTCTGACAAACTTGATTTTGAGAGACACAATCAGAAATACTGAAATACAGAAAGACTGCCTACAACTTTAATTAAAGTAGCATGCTAATATTAGAACCAAACATTGGACAAATTCACACAAATACACTTCATCTAATGAAAACATAATCACACTGACAGCTTGATAAATCCAAATGAACCATGGGAGGTAAAACATCAGGCACTGGGCTCAATGATAAACATGGAGAGTGCCACAAAACTCCTCAAATTGTATGTTTTCTGATAGCTTGTGGTAAACTTTTCTTAAACAGATATCATATAAGGTAAAAGACTAGCTGAACTTAAATTGGCTCAGACTTTTTGGCAGAACCCAGGGGGTGCTGATGGTGAGGCGCACTGCCAACACAGGAGGCATAAATCCCGCAGATCAGACATCAAAGCGCTGGAAACTGCACCACAGCAGCCAAACTCAACGGCACGAATAAGACGAGCAGCACGGTCTGCACAATAGAAGCTTCTAAGATTTCTCACTCCCCAGGAAGAGATTCAGTGGGGCGATTCGAGGACTCTGGAAGATTTTCTTTTGGGTATTGAGCTACTTTATCAGTCCATAAACACAAATTACTTTTAATTATGGAGCTGGGGCGTAATATCTCTTCATTTAACTCAGTCTCTATCGTGATTTTTTTTGGCTCTACCTCTCTGTATTGGCTGTGTCCAGCGGAAAGTGGGTTACTGCAGTCCTGCGTGCTAAGAAGCGCAGTCAAGTGCGGAACTGAGACTGCCCGCACAGAAAGCCACCGTTACTGCTTCAACTATCCCGTCAGTGGACGCACACTGCAGAGAAATGTTCCCCGCTTCTTATTCAAAGAATGATAGATAGATAACACGCTGTCTTTAGGATAAATCCATTATTCCACCTGCTGTCGCTTTTTTTTTCAGTCAAATGTGCAAAGCCTAACATGTTCCTCAATTTCAAATATCTAACAAACGAACCTTACTATGTTGTGTTTGATTAATAGGCTCGAACTTACAAAGGCGCGACAGCGACATGAACAGACAGGTTTGTGGTGTGCGGTACAGGAGCCGTGAAACTCGGGGAGTCAGCGAAGGAGGAAAGTGAAAATTCACAGCCCCGATGCATGAAAACCCCACCAGCACCGCGTCAAGAGTGAAATAAAGTTAGGAGGGTGATAAGAAAAAATGCAGCGGAAAGTATTAAAGAGACTCACCTTGAAATGCCCAGAGGAGCAAGGTGCACAAGAGCGACGTGCGTCCCAATGTTGTCCCGTCCATGGCCGCTTCTTAAACTTTTTCAATGAAAAGTATTCACTTTGTTTTCAGGTTGTAAAGTGTGGAAATGTGGCACAGCAGCAGGTTTTTCTTCTCTTTCTATGGCCCAAAAGCTTTCTCGAGCTCACTCCCTCTCTCCTGCAAAATGAGCGCGTCTCTCTCTCTTTCTCACACACACCCGTACACTCGGAAATCTGATGCTGGTGGCAGTCTACTTGGTTGATATATTTGCACAAAAGGTGACCCCCCTCTCCTCCCAACACAACACCCTCCCCTATCTCCCTCCCCCTCCTTGTCTCTCCACCTCAGTTGCAGTGAAAAGACCTGCTTGACTAATGCTGCTGAGGCCCGCGGTATTTCTTTGAAAGGTAGTTAAAAGTGATTTTATCATGAGGCTCACTGACTCATAGCAAACCAAAAAAAATACCCTTATACATAAGTTACGTTCTAAAAGGAAGACGTGTATACAACAGAAGTGAGTTACTTCAAATAGCTACAATCTTCCTAAAATGATTATATCCTCGAAACAAAAGTTGTTGCTCCCACAGTTACTGATATCACAAGTTAGAAAACGTATGGTCTTAAGGCAAATCGTATTGCCCATGTGATTTCCAGTTATCCTAATTCCATGAAGGTCGTTATAGAACGGCACGTGAACACCAAAACCCTCTCATTCAATGGGCTGTGACATCCTGTATGTCTATCTAGGGGGCTGCACGTGGAAAATAATTCCCAGAGGAAATGAAAAATCTGAGACTTCACAAAATAGAAAGGGACAGAGGAACATCTGGAGCCAACTAAAAATATGTGGAAAAATAATTGCAGCATTAATCAGGAGATATAAAAAGCACAAAATATTCACCACCAAGAGCTATAGTGGCCATCCCTCTAAAATGACAATTCAGACAGTACTAGCTCTGAAAAAAGAGGCAAGCATATCAGATGTGCCACAGGGGTTATCAACTGGAATTGGAGTTTTTATGAGAGCTCAGGCAGGGGGAATGACCAACCTCTATGGATGGCGTTCAAGGAGAAAAATTCTTGTTTGCTGTTTGGCACGATGCCACATGATTAAACTGAGCAAATTAACATGAGGGAAGCTTGATGAAAATTGGGTGCAATTTTTTTTTCTTTGACAAAGGAGACCAAGATTATTTCTCTGCTCAGATGGGCTCCAACAAGTTTGCAGTGAACCTGGCCAGGGCTGCCATAGTTAATGCGTAACCCTGACAGTCAAGCATTGAAGGGGCAGTGACATGATATGGCGCTTCATGAGTGCGAAATGTGTTGCAGGAGGAGATGTATGGATGCCACCATGAGTGCCAGTGGTTATACTAAAGAACTTGCTGACTAAATGACTCCCAGTCTGTGGTAGCTTAGCAGGAATATTCTAGCATTATAACAATCTTGTTCTGAAGAAGGGAAAAAAAAGCTAAAACTGAGAAGCAGCAAGGACGAGTTGAAAAACATTAACTCTGAAGAATGATGGAGCGTCACTCCAGAAATGTGTTTGCAGCTTGCATCTTCTATACTGAAGATGGGTGAATTTATTATCAAAAACATACCGAGTATAAAAAAATGTGGGGCATATACTTCTAACATATACAAAATGTTAGGTTTTAATTTCTCACTGACACAAACACTGGGCTGCTTAACTAGGAAGTATAGTTATCAATATAAGTTGGCAACATTTTCTATCCATCTATTTTCTATACCCGTTTAATCCAACTCAGGGTTGCGAAGGGGCTGGAGCAAGAGGCAGAGTAAACCCTGGACAGGTCACCAGTCCATCACAGGACACACGGAGACAAACAAGACAAACCACCATCCACGCTCACATTCACTCCTAGGGTCAATTTAGAGTCACCAAATAAACTGACATGCATGTTTTTGGGTAGTGGGAGGAACCCAGAGTATCAGGAGAGAACCAATGCATTCACAGAAAGAACATACAAACTTCACACAGAAAGGCTGAGCAATAAAATCTGAAAAATATGACCTTAATAAGATTACTGTGGGCAATTAACTATTGATTAAGTTGGAAATTGAAATAAAACACCATTTTTTATACGTACACTTGGGAAATTATCTCCTTCTTTTATAGATTGGTAGATTAATCTGTTGGGGTACTAATGAGAATTCTTTCTGCTGGTCTGGTCACACTCAAAAACCCACTGGTCTGGGAAAATATTCAGATTTCTTTGACCACTTTGTTCTATAGACAAATATCCTACCCTGAATTAGATCATAATATAGACCATGTCCGACTTACATGCTTCTCAAATAATGATTTTAATTTTCAAAGCAACTGGAGGCCTGTTCTTGGTAGTGGGCTAAGCTGTCTGTCATTGACAGACATACCATTCATTCCTAGACATGTAATCCTTTCAGAATCTGTTTGGGTTTTTACACAATAAGGCACAGTCTATTTAGGTATTTACAGCTTAGGTATACAAATATCCACAAGGTGTAAGTAGCCTGTTCCCCTTATTCACTACACTGTAATCCACGTCTTTGTGCTCGGAGCAGGTATAGTTTGACCAGTGAAGTCAAATCATTTCAAATCTTTTTAGCTTTAGGCTTTAGATTAGACAACATAAACCACAATTAGTCATCTATCAGCAGGCCTAATGGTGCTGATGTCCACTTAATTTGAACAACATAAACATCTGTCTTCTTGGTATTTGTTTCTAATTTCTTTCTTTCTCGCAGTAAACAATCAGCACATCCTTCAAAGAATAGTAGACCCTTGCGGAGCAGTTGCATTCAAAGACATACATTCCAAACATAGTTGGTCTACAACAGCTGGTTAATATTTTCTCAGCCTTGTTTGAAGAGGAGAAGCGATACCTGCAACCTGCTCTGCACTACCATACACTCAGAGCAGTCACGTCTTTGGATGGGATCTGATAGTTGAGCTCCCAGGAATGCACACACAGCTGCTCTCCACATAAAGAGACACTGGCAGGAGTCTGTAAATGCAGCGGAAAGTTTGATGGGACTTGGGCAGCTAGCTTTACTTCAAAATCCTATCATTCCCCGAAACTTATTTTAGACATCTATTCCTGGATATGAGAACAGGAGAGGGTTAGGAGAGGAGAGTAAAGTCTTCCCTACAGCTTTCAAACATCAGTACACTTGCTTGCAACTGGTATTGACCCAGTCATAATCATCTCTCTATGCTGTGGAGACAAACAATCCACTAACAGGTCTCCTGTCCTGTGGTGAAGGACTTGGCACAGCATGGTCCTTTCAATGCCTTACATAAGACCTGTATGTTGCTGCATAGATGTGGATAGTGCTGATTTAGCCAAGCATGGAGCATATTTATGTAAGGCTTCTAGTCATACATACACTAGCTGTGATTTACTGAGTCGGCTCATTACCTAATGGAGCTGCAGCAGAGGAGAGGAGGGATGAGAGATGAGAAAAGAAAGGGTCACAGGAGAACAGAAAAGGAGAAATGAAGGGGATGTGTAAACAAACAAAGACGAAGGAGAGGAATTGATTTAAGGAAGAGAGAGGAAGAGAATAAGAATGACTGGTAAGGACGACTCTCTCAGACATGTCTGGTTAGACACATGAAGCAAAGTTTAGACATCAAATGGAAGAAGCCCTAGACCTAATTTGTGCTGATGCTGTCTGTCATGAGACTGTACAATAACTGGGAAGTCATCCTTCTTGAAACAAACAATGTTTTGAGTACTTCAACATGCTGTTGTGACACTATGGTGTTCATTCTGCAAATGATAACAACATCAAGCCAAATTCTTTGAGCCGGCTGTTGCTGACTTTCTTGGTTTTGAATCAAGGCAATTGCTGTTTGCCCCTAAAAGTCGCCTGTGTGCTACTTTGTTTCTTTATCAACCCATTTTTTACAACTCTCTGAGAACTGGATCACAGCTGAAGCAGACTAAGCAAGGCACCCCACATGCCCGTCTCCCTTGGTATGTCCCCAAGCCTGGTGGGATTCAATCATCGCACTTTGCTCCAAACAGACATGCCTAGAATATCTCTAATAAAGAAACATCCAGAGGGCATTCTGCTTTGATTCCCGTATCAGCACAACCTACAAACTTCTAACATGAAAGATGATCAATCTTATGCCAAGCACCAGAGGTCTCGTCCGCTTATCCTGCAAAGGAAATATGAGCTCACTGAGCTCATAGGTCAGTCTGCTCATTTGTTTTCCAGAGCTCGTATATTATCTAAAGAACATGGGAAAAAATAGACAAATGAAATGTTTTGCCTTCAGAGTCAATTCAGTTCAATTCAATTACACCAAATGCCATCTAACACCTTCAAAGATACTCAAATTCAAGCCAATCATAATCCAATTCATCAAGTTTCTCTTTGACACAGCAGTCAAGTAGAATGCATTCCATTGATGTCACACTGATGAATTCAACTCAGAGAAATTTAATGTCCTTCACTTCTGACAAAGACCTTGTACATATAAACATGTGCTTGTGACTATAATTCACTTGCAAATAGTATTTGGGCAATGAAATCAAACATTTTGGTAAAAGCCCTTTAAAGTGAGGATTGTGACTCCAGCATTAATGTGTGAACGGAAAAAACATGCTATTTGCATTGCGTTATCTATCTATTTGCGTTGCGTATGCGGACTTGTACTCTTTATCGACATGGCAGTGGGGGACTCAGCCAAGATAGCGCAGGTGCAAACCTTGCCAACAAGATTTTTTTACATGTTTGCACATAAATGTAAAGGTATGAGCCGGCGCAAGGACCAGATGTGTCAGAACAAGTTCAATAAAGCAACACTCAGAACCCAACACCAGCGTCATTGGTTTTGGCCTAGACCTGGTCACACTTGGTTGGTGGGACAACTAGGAGAATAAGGTGGTTTTAGCTGAAGAATGAGATGATTTTTGTACTTGCAGGACATCCCTGTAGCATTTGACTGAGATGCTTTGCCCATACATTGAAGGGCAGGAAACTAGTCTAAACAGTCAAAAAAGTGGTATGCACAATGTGTCTGGGTGTTTTCATGTGTATGGAGATTTTTCTTTGTAAACCGAACTGTGTGGATGTTCATTTTTGTTATTCATTTATCTTTTAAATGTCATGAATACTTTGCCAAGAAGAATAAAATGCATAATTTTCTTGCAATATATGTAGGCCTTGGAGATACTTGTTCGACTGCTTCTCACTTCACTAAAAGCTACTCCTTTTATCCTGAAGGCCACTGTCTGATATAAACCAACAGGAGTCCATTCAACAAATACCAGATAAGTAATACTGAGACCACCACACACTCTAATTCTCTCTAATTTACTCTACTTATGCCGCATTATGCGGGAAAACAGAGAAAAAAAGAACAACTTCAATTCAACCGTTTGAGATAAAATTAACTACAGTGTTAAAGGATAAGACCGGTTTTTTGACATTGGGCCCTTGATTTCACATTATAACATGATGTTCTACTCACCCCTGCTTGTTGTTGGTCATTTGGAGCTGTTTCGAAGATATTCGAGAGGCGTCTGGCTGCTCTCTTGAGATATTCGGCCATGAAACGGTTTCCTATGGGCAAGCTTATACAGGCACAAACTATGCTGTTTATAATTTATTAATTACTCTACACTAGCACTGATAACGTGGAGGTGCGTCGCTTACTTAAAAAATCCAGGTTACTAATTTTGAATTTTAGCCGAATGAATAAATAGGCAGCAGGTCTGTGGGCTGTCTGTGGCAGTAGCACGACGAGGACGTCAGTAACACCCACTTTACGACAAAAAAATCAAAATTACAATAACCCGGATTTTTTTTAAGTAAGCGACGCACCTCCACGTTATCAGTGCTAATGTACAGTAATTAATAAACTAGAAAGAGCTGTTCCTGCGAAACAGCTGTGAGAATGCATGAGCTGAATTACCATGCTAAAATATCTTAAGAAGCTAAAAAAAAGCTAAAACAGCTGAAGAAGCTAAAGCTGAAGTAGCTGAAGAAGCTAAAGCTAAAGGAGCTGAAGAAGCTAAAGCTAAAGGAGCTGAAGAAGCTAAAGCTGAAGGAGCTGAAGAAGCTAAGAGCTAAAGGAGCTAAAGAAGCTAAAAGAAGCTAAAAGCTGAAGAAGCTAAAATAAGCCAAAACAGCTGAAGAAGCTAACAGCTGAAGGAGCTAAAGCTAAAACAGCTGAAGAAGCTAAAGCTAAAGGAGCTGAAGAAGCAAGGAGCTGAAGGAGCAAAAGAGTTAGAGTTAGAAGTTAGCTAAAGAAGCTAAAAAAGGCTAAAACAGCTAAAGAAGCTAAAAGAAGCTAAAAGCTGAAAGAGCTATGGAAGCTAAAAAAAGCTGAGAAGAAACAGGAGTTTGAAGTTGAAATGACATTTAAAAGATGAAAGTGTAATGATTTCGAGCTAGAAAGAGTTGAAATGGCTGAAAGTATGCTTAAATAGTTACAAAAAAACTTTTTTTTTTAATTTTGAGCTTACATGCTGGGGATTGAACCCGGGCCACCTGCACGAAAGGCTGATAGGGTTACCATTGAGCCATTTCGTTGTGTTACACCGGAAGTGCATTTGACCCAGTTAAAGACTACACAGACAGACACAGAGCTAGCTGCTGCAGCCGCGGGCAAATCTGACTGTCTTCAAACACGTTTTGTGAGAAAAGTTGAATAGCTAGAAAGATAATTTTAACACCGTTAGAAGCAGAAGGCTTAGAGGAACTTAGCAAAGTAGTTTTACATCTGTGGAGTCAACTATATTTAAATCGAAACAGGTTGAACACACACAACATATATGGAGAGATGAGACGGCCGCCCGCCGATCGCGGGAGAGAAATGACACCGAACACTGACTTCAAATACATCTTGTGAGAAAAGTTGAGCAGCTAGAAAAATAATTTTAACACCATTAGAAGCAGAAGGCTTAGAGGAACTTAGCAAAGTAGTTTTACATCTGTGGAGTCAACTATATTTAAATCCAAGCAGTTTGAAAAACTTGAAGCTGATTCAAAAATGGCAGATTTCCTCAAAATTTGACAAGTTGTTCAAGCTTAAAGGCTCATAGTTCAAAATCTGTCCATGTGAGCTCTTTAAGAGTTACATTGGCTGAAAGAGGACAAGTTTTCCTACATTTTAAGGTATAATTTGTTTCTCTCAGTTAAACTGTATGAAAGTTATAGTAATTTGTTTGAAAAGTTGAAACTTATCAGCACTGCTGAATGTCTCACTCTAAAATCCAAGAAGGAGCTTCATTTTCCTATTTTTTAAACTGTCATATTTCAAAATTGGCTGAATATTTTTAAAAGATGAAACAATTGGTAACAGCTGAATGTCTTATGAACATTTTAAAATTTGAATGGTGTCTCTAGGTTAAAGTATGCTGAAGCAGTTACGATTTGAATAGATTTGAAGATTTTGAAGGATTTGAAAGCATTTGAAGATAAGGATTTGGAGAACTTAATTTTCATATTTTTGAAACTGTCATATTTCAAAATTGGCTGAATATTTTTAAAAGATGAAACAATTGGTAATAGCTGAATGTCTTATGAACATTTTAAAATTTGAATGGTGTCTCTAGCTGAAAGTATGCTGAACTAGTTAAGATTTGAAAGATTTGAAAGGATTTGAAAGGATTTGAAGAGATTTGAAAATTTAACATTAGTTTCAATGGGAAAAAAGTTGAACAAAAAGCTTAATATCTTAAAAAGTTGAAAAGTTACAAACACCAAAAATACATTCCCATCAAGAGCTGAATGAGCTGAACATTTTGATACCAAATTTGTTGAAATAGCTCAAAGTATGCTGAAGTAGTTGAATGCCGAAAAACGGCGGAAGAATAATAATAATAATAATAATAATAATAATAAAGAGAAACAGAAACTTAATAGTGAGAATGCTTAATGCATTCTCACAACTAGAAAGAGCTGTTCCTGCGAAACAGCTGTGAGAATGCATGAGCTGAATTACCATGCTAAAATATCTTAAGAAGCTAAAAAAAAGCTAAAACAGCTGAAGAAGCTAAAGCTGAAGTAGCTGAAGAAGCTAAAGCTAAAGGAGCTGAAGAAGCTAAAGCTAAAGGAGCTGAAGAAGCTAAAGCTGAAGGAGCTGAAGAAGCTAAGAGCTAAAGGAGCTAAAGAAGCTAAAAGAAGCTAAAAGCTGAAGAAGCTAAAATAAGCTAAAACAGCTGAAGAAGCTAACAGCTGAAGGAGCTAAAGCTAAAACAGCTGAAGAAGCTAACAGCTGAAGGAGCTAAAGCTAAAACAGCTGAAGAAGCTAATGCTAAAGGAGCTGAAGAAGCAAGCAGCTGAAGGAGCAAAAGAGTTAGAGTTAGAAGTTAGCTAAAGAAGCTAAAAAAGGCTAAAACAGCTAAAGAAGCTAAAAGAAGCTAAAAGCTGAAAGAGCTATGGAAGCTAAAACAAGCTGAGAAGAAACAGGAGTTTGAAGTTGAAATGACATTTAAAAGATGAAAGTGTAATGATTTCGAGCTAGAAAGATTTGAAATGGCTGAAAGTATGCTTAAATAGTTACAAAAAAATTTTTTTTTAATTTTGAACTGACATCCTGGGGATTGAACCCGGGCCACCTGCACGAAAGGCTGGTAGTGTTACCATTAAGCCATTTCGTTGTGTCAAACCGGAAGTGCATTTGACCTACTTAAAGACTACACAGACAGACACAGAGCTAGCTGCTGCAGCCGCGGGACAAATCTGACTGTCTTCAAACACGTTTTGTGAGAAAAGTTGAATAGCTAGAAAGATAATTTTAACACCGTTAGAAGCAGAAGGCTTAGAGGAACTTAGCAAAGTAGTTTTACATCTGTGGAGTGAACTATATTTAAATCGAAACAGGTTGAACACACACAACATATATGGAGAGATGAGACGGCCGCCCGCCGATCGCGGGAGAGAAATGACACCGAACACTGACTTCAAATACATCTTGTGAGAAAAGTTGAGCAGCTAGAAAAATAATTTGAACACCATTAGAAGCAGAAGGCTTAGAGGAACTTAGCAAAGTACTTTTACATCTGTGGAGTCAACTATATTTAAATCGAAGCAGTTTGAAACACTTGAAGCTGATTCAAAAAGGGCAGATTTCCTCAGAATTTGACAAGTTGTTCAAGCTTAAAGGCTCATAGTTCAAAATCTGTCCATGTGAGCTCTTTAAGAGTTACATTGGCTGAAAGAGGACAAGTTTTCCTACATTTTAAGGTATAATTTGTTTCTCTCAGTTAAACTGTATGAAAGTTATAGTAATTTGTTTGAAAAGTTGAAACTTATCAGCACTGCTGAATGTCTCACTCTAAAATCCAAGAAGGAACTTCATTTTCATATTTTTTAAACTGTCATATTTCAAAATTGGCTGAATATTTTTAAAAGATGAAACAATTGGTAACAGCTGAATGTCTTATGAACATTTTAAAATTTGAATGGTGTCTCTAGGTTAAAGTATGCTGAAGCAGTTACGATTTGAATAGATTTGAAGATTTTGAAGGATTTGAAAGCATTTGAAGATAAGGATTTGGAGAACTTAATTTTCATATTTTTGAAACTGTCATATTTCAAAATTGGCTGAATATTTTTAAAAGGTGAAACAATTGGTAATAGCTGAATGTCTTATGAACATTTTAAAATTTGAATGGTGTCTCTAGGTTAAAGTATGCTGAAGCAGTTACGATTTGAATAGATTTGAAGATTTTGAAGGATTTGAAAGCATTTGAAGATAAGGATTTGGAGAACTTAATTTTCATATTTTTGAAACTGTCATATTTCAAAATTGGCTGAATATTTTTAAAAGATGAAACAATTGGTAATAGCTGAATGTCTTATGAACATTTTAAAATTTGAATGGTGTCTCTAGCTGAAAGTATGCTGAACTAGTTAAGATTTGAAAGATTTGAAAGGATTTGAAAGGATTTGAAAAGATTTGAAAATTTAACATTAGTTTCAATGGGAAAAAAGTTGAACAAAAAGCTTAATATCTTAAAAAGTTGAAAAGTTACAAACACCAAAAATACATTCCCATCAAGAGCTGAATGAGCTGAACATTTTGATACCAAATTTGTTGAAATAGCTCAAAGTATGCTGAAGTAGTTGAATGCCGAAAAACGGCGGAAGAATAATAATAATAACTAGAAAGAGCTGTTCCTGCGAAACAGCTGTGAGAATGCATGAGCTGAATTACCATGCTAAAATATCTTAAGAAGCTAAAAAAAAGCTAAAACAGCTGAAGAAGCTAAAGCTGAAGTAGCTGAAGAAGCTAAAGCTAAAGGAGCTGAAGAAGCTAAAGCTAAAGGAGCTGAAGAAGCTAAAGCTGAAGGAGCTGAAGAAGCTAAGAGCTAAAGGAGCTAAAGAAGCTAAAATAAGCTAAAACAGCTGAAGAAGCTAACAGCTGAAGGAGCTAAAGCTAAAACAGCTGAAGAAGCTAACAGCTGAAGGAGCTAAAGCTAAAACAGCTGAAGAAGCTAAAGCTAAAGGAGCTGAAGAAGCAAGGAGCTGAAGGAGCAAAAGAGTTAGAGTTAGAAGTTAGCTAAAGAAGCTAAAAAAGGCTAAAACAGCTAAAGAAGCTAAAAGAAGCTAAAAGCTGAAAGAGGAAGCTAAAAAAAGCTGAGAAGAAACAGGAGTTTGAAGTTGAAATGACATTTAAAAGATGAAAGTGTAATGATTTCGAGCTAGAAAGAGTTGAAATGGCTGAAAGTATGCTTAAATAGTTACAAAAAAACTTTTTTTTTTAATTTTGAGCTGACATCCTGGGGATTGAACCCAGGCCACCTGCACGAAAGGCTGATAGGGTTACCATTGAGCCATTTCGTTGTGTTACACCGGAAGTGCATTTGACCTAGTTAAAGACTACACAGACAGACACAGAGCTAGCTGCTGCAGCCGCGGGCAAATCTGACTGTCTTCAAACACGTTTTGTGAGAAAAGTTGAATAGCTAGAAAGATAATTTTAACACCGTTAGAAGCAGAAGGCTTAGAGGAACTTAGCAAAGTAGTTTTACATCTGTGGAGTGAACTATATTTAAATCGAAACAGGTTGAACACACACAACATATATGGAGAGATGAGACGGCCGCCCGCCGATCGCGGGAGAGAAATGACACCGAACACTGACTTCAAATACATCTTGTGAGAAAAGTTGAGCAGCTAGAAAAATAATTTTAACACCATTAGAAGCAGAAGGCTTAGAGGAACTTAGCAAAGTAGTTTTACATCTGTGGAGTCAACTATATTTAAATCCAAGCAGTTTGAAAAACTTGAAGCTGATTCAAAAATGGCAGATTTCCTCAAAATTTGACAAGTTGTTCAAGCTTAAAGGCTCATAGTTCAAAATCTGTCCATGTGAGCTCTTTAAGAGTTACATTGGCTGAAAGAGGACAAGTTTTCCTACATTTTAAGGTATAATTTGTTTCTCTCAGTTAAACTGTATGAAAGTTATAGTAATTTGTTTGAAAAGTTGAAACTTATCAGCACTGCTGAATGTCTCACTCTAAAATCCAAGAAGGAGCTTCATTTTCCTATTTTTTAAACTGTCATATTTCAAAATTGGCTGAATATTTTTAAAAAATGAAACAATTGGTAACAGCCGAATGTCTTATGAACATTTTAAAATTTGAATGGTGTCTCTAGGTTAAAGTATGCTGAAGCAGTTACGATTTGAATAGATTTGAAGATTTTGAAGGATTTGAAAGCATTTGAAGATAAGGATTTGGAGAACTTAATTTTCATATTTTTGAAACTGTCATATTTCTAAATTGGCTGAATATTTTTAAAAGATGAAACAATTGGTAATAGCTGAATGTCTTATGAACATTTTAAAATTTGAATGGTGTCTCTAGCTGAAAGTATGCTGAACTAGTTAAGATTTGAAAGATTTGAAAGGATTTCAAAGGATTTGAAGAGATTTGAAAATTTAACATTAGTTTCAATGGGAAAAAAGTTGAACAAAAAGCTTAATATCTTAAAAAGTTGAAAAGTTACAAACACCAAAAATACATTCCCATCAAGAGCTGAATGAGCTGAACATTTTGATACCAAATTTGTTGAAATAGCTCAAAGTATGCTGAAGTAGTTGAATGCCGAAAAACGGCGGAATAATAATAATAATAATAAAGAGAAACAGGAACTTAATAGTGAGAATGCTTCATGCATTCTCACAACTAGAAAGAGCTGTTCCTGCGAAACAGCTGTGAGAATGCATGAGCTGAATTACCATGCTAAAATATCTTAAGAAGCTAAAAAAAAGCTAAAACAGCTGAAGAAGCTAAAGCTGAAGTAGCTGAAGAAGCTAAAGCTAAAGGAGCTGAAGAAGCTAAAGCTAAAGGAGCTGAAGAAGCTAAAGCTGAAGGAGCTGAAGAAGCTAAGAGCTAAAGGAGCTAAAGAAGCTAAAATAAGCTAAAACAGCTGAAGAAGCTAACAGCTGAAGGAGCTAAAGCTAAAACAGCTGAAGAAGCTAACAGCTGAAGGAGCTAAAGCTAAAACAGCTGAAGAAGCTAAAGCTAAAGGAGCTGAAGAAGCAAGGAGCTGAAGGAGCAAAAGAGTTAGAGTTAGAAGTTAGCTAAAGAAGCTAAAAAAGGCTAAAACAGCTAAAGAAGCTAAAAGAAGCTAAAAGCTGAAAGAGGAAGCTAAAAAAAGCTGAGAAGAAACAGGAGTTTGAAGTTGAAATGACATTTAAAAGATGAAAGTGTAATGATTTCGAGCTAGAAAGAGTTGAAATGGCTGAAAGTATGCTTAAATAGTTACAAAAAAACTTTTTTTTTTAATTTTGAGCTGACATCCTGGGGATTGAACCCAGGCCACCTGCACGAAAGGCTGATAGGGTTACCATTGAGCCATTTCGTTGTGTTACACCGGAAGTGCATTTGACCTAGTTAAAGACTACACAGACAGACACAGAGCTAGCTGCTGCAGCCGCGGGCAAATCTGACTGTCTTCAAACACGTTTTGTGAGAAAAGTTGAATAGCTAGAAAGATAATTTTAACACCGTTAGAAGCAGAAGGCTTAGAGGAACTTAGCAAAGTAGTTTTACATCTGTGGAGTCAACTATATTTAAATCGAAACAGGTTGAACACACACAACATATATGGAGAGATGAGACGGCCGCCCGCCGATCGCGGGAGAGAAATGACACCGAACACTGACTTCAAATACATCTTGTGAGAAAAGTTGAGCAGCTAGAAAAATAATTTTAACACCATTAGAAGCAGAAGGCTTAGAGGAACTTAGCAAAGTAGTTTTACATCTGTGGAGTCAACTATATTTAAATCCAAGCAGTTTGAAAAACTTGAAGCTGATTCAAAAATGGCAGATTTCCTCAAAATTTGACAAGTTGTTCAAGCTTAAAGGCTCATAGTTCAAAATCTGTCCATGTGAGCTCTTTAAGAGTTACATTGGCTGAAAGAGGACAAGTTTTCCTACATTTTAAGGTATAATTTGTTTCTCTCAGTTAAACTGTATGAAAGTTATAGTAATTTGTTTGAAAAGTTGAAACTTATCAGCACTGCTGAATGTCTCACTCTAAAATCCAAGAAGGAGTTTCATTTTCCTATTTTTTAAACTGTCATATTTCAAAATTGGCTGAATATTTTTAAAAGATGAAACAATTGGTAACAGCTGAATGTCTTATGAACATTTTAAAATTTGAATGGTGTCTCTAGGTTAAAGTATGCTGAAGCAGTTACGATTTGAATAGATTTGAAGATTTTGAAGGATTTGAAAGCATTTGAAGATAAGGATTTGGAGAACTTAATTTTCATATTTTTGAAACTGTCATATTTCAAAATTGGCTGAATATTTTTAAAAGATGAAACAATTGGTAATAGCTGAATGTCTTATGAACATTTTAAAATTTGAATGGTGTCTCTAGCTGAAAGTATGCTGAACTAGTTAAGATTTGAAAGATTTGAAAGGATTTCAAAGGATTTGAAGAGATTTGAAAATTTAACATTAGTTTCAATGGGAAAAAAGTTGAACAAAAAGCTTAATATCTTAAAAAGTTGAAAAGTTACAAACACCAAAAATACATTCCCATCAAGAGCTGAATGAGCTGAACATTTTGATACCAAATTTGTTGAAATAGCTCAAAGTATGCTGAAGTAGTTGAATGCCGAAAAACGGCGGAATAATAATAATAATAATAAAGAGAAACAGGAACTTAATAGTGAGAATGCTTCATGCATTCTCACAATAACTAGAAAGAGCTGTTCCTGCGAAACAGCTGTGAGAATGCATGAGCTGAATTACCATGCTAAAATATCTTAAGTAGCTAAAAAAAAGCTAAAACAGCTGAAGAAGCTAAAGCTGAAGTAGCTGAAGAAGCTAAAGCTAAAGGAGCTGAAGAAGCTAAAGCTGAAGGAGCTGAAGAAGCTAAGAGCTAAAGGAGCTAAAGAAGCTAAAAGAAGCTAAAAGCTGAAGAAGCTAAAATAAGCTAAAACAGCTGAAGAAGCTAACAGCTGAAGGAGCTAAAGCTAAAACAGCTGAAGAAGCTAACAGCTGAAGGAGCTAAAGCTAAAACAGCTGAAGAAGCTAAAGCTAAAGGAGCTGAAGAAGCAAGCAGCTGAAGGAGCAAAAGAGTTAGAGTTAGAAGTTAGCTAAAGAAGCTAAAAAAGGCTAAAACAGCTAAAGAAGCTAAAAGCTGAAAGAGCTATGGAAGCTAAAAAAAGCTGAGAAGAAACAGGAGTTTGAAGTTGAAATGACATTTAAAAGATGAAAGTGTAATGATTTCGAGCTAGAAAGAGTTGAAATGGCTGAAAGTATGCTTAAATAGTTACAAAAAAACTTTTTTTTTTAATTTTGAGCTGACATCCTGGGGATTGAACCCGGGCCACCTGCACTAAAGGCTGGTAGGGTTACCATTAAGCCATTTCGTTGTATTACACCGGAAGTGCATTTGACCTACTTAAAGACTACACAGACAGACACAGAGCTAGCTGCTGCAGCCGCGGGCAAATCTGACTGTCTTCAAACACGTTTTGTGAGAAAAGTTGAATAGCTAGAAAGATAATTTTAACACCGTTAGAAGCAGAAGGCTTAGAGGAACTTAGCAAAGTAGTTTTACATCTGTGGAGTCAACTATATTTAAATCGGAGCAGGTTGAACACACACAACATATATGGAGAGATGAGACGGCCGCCCGCCGATCGCGGGAGAGAAATGACACCGAACACTGACTTCAAATACATCTTGTGAGAAAAGTTGAGCAGCTAGAAAAATAATTTTAACACCATTAGAAGCAGAAGGCTTAGAGGAACTTAGCAAAGTAGTTTTACATCTGTGGAGTCAACTATATTTAAATCCAAGCAGTTTGAAACACTTGAAGCTGATTCAAAAATGGCAGATTTCCTCAAAATTTGACAAGTTGTTCAAGCTTAAAGGCTCATAGTTCAAAATCTGTCCGTGTGAGCTCTTTAAGAGTTACATTGGCTGAAAGAGGACAAGTTTTCCTACATTTTAAGGTATAATTTGTTTCTCTCAGTTAAACTGTATGAAAGTTATAGTAATTTGTTTGAAAAGTTGAAACTTATCAGCACTGCTGAATGTCTCACTCTA